>NC_067240.1:1755000-1832500 GCF_019924925.1 Ctenopharyngodon idella | reverse complement strand
CACTCAGTGTGGAAAGAGTTTCACTCAGAAATGCACTCTCAATGATCATCTGCGCTCTCACGCTGGAGTGAGATCATTCAGCTGTGATCGGTGTGATAAAACATTTGCTGTGGCAGCATACTTAAGAAGACACCTTAAAGTTCATACTTCTGTGAAGCCTCACGTTTGTTCATTTTGTGAAAAGAGTTTTAAATATCTGCGAAAGTTAAAAGAGCACGAAAGTATTCATACTGGTGTGAGCCCTTATATGTGCTTTGACTGTGGGAAGATCTTCACTACATCCAGCAACTTAAAATCACACCAGAGAGTTCATAATGGAGAGAAACCTCACAAGTGCTCACACTGTGGAAAGAGTTTCACTCAGTCATCATCTTTGAAATATCATGAGAGAGTTCATTGTAAGGGTGGTCTGCCTACAGTGGTAAAGGCTGCAGGGTTGCTGAATGACTAAATAAAGCAAGATGGTGGAAAACAATGCTTTCCTCCATTGCCTGCCAGTCCTTTTTACCAGGTTTGTAGTAAGATCTAATGTAGTAAGACAATGATATTAAAAGACCAAATTCAGTATACAACTTATTGATTATGCATACTTTGTACAGGCAAACAAATGAACACAGAATATTAATGCAACAGGATGTTTCTCGTTAAGCGTTTTTTCCACCGAAACCCATTATAAATATATAGAATGCATCATCAAAAAGGGTTAAACTGAATTTGATCTTTTAATATCACTGTTTTAGTACTTTAAGACACTTTAAGGGTGGGCTGCACTAAGGGTCTTTCTGCGTAGTTAATCTGTGTTTAAAATTAAGTGGTGCAACACAAATTGATTTAAAATAAAACCCAGATCAACAAATCCTTGATTAGTGTTAAACTTTGCTTAATCTAATCCTTACTGGTGCAGCCCACCCTAGTGTTTTTCACGTTAGCTTTTTAAAACATCGTCCCGCTGTTTTTTAGTGATTAAAATCACTGCAGGTGCTGTATATGGATCACAAGTGCCCAAAACTTGCGTCTTGTTCACATATTTTTGTTTTTAAGATGAAAAATTGACAGGCTTTTGCTGCAGGTACACGGCTGTTTTGCCCTCCAGGGCTCCGCGACAGTCACGTGACTGAAAACTATCAATAGGTAGCACTTCATAGTTAAAGGATTAGTCCACTTTTAAATTAAAACTTCCTGATAATTTACTCACCGCCATGTCATATAAGATGTCCATGTCCTTCTTTCTTCAGTCGAAAAGAAATTAAGGTTTTTGATGAAAACAGTCCAGGATTTTTCTCCTTATAATGGACTTCAATGGTCTCCAGACGGTTGAAGGTAAAAATGACAGTTTCAGAGCAGCTTTAAAGGGCTTTAAACGATACCAGACGAGCATATATAAAGCATATACATTTAATTTTTTTTAGAAAATGACCGATCGTTTCTCTAGATAAGACTCTTATTCCTCGTCTGGTATCGTTTAAAGCCCTTTGAAGCTGCACTGAAACTGACATTTGGACCGTTTGGAGACCACTGAAGTCCACTTTAAGCAGAAAAATCCTGGAATGTTTTCATCAAAAACCTTCATTTCTTTTCGACTGAAGAAAGAAATACATAAACATCTTGGATGACATGGGGGTGAGTAAATTATCAGGAAATTTTAATGGAAAGTGAACTAATCCTTTAATACCGAATCAAAACTAGTTAGCACATAATTTGTAATTGAAAATGGTTTAATGACAATATCTGGTTATGGTTACACTTACAGAACAGATGTATGAGATGATGAAAACATATACCATTAATCGTACCCAGCATATACATGTATGTAGAATGTCACCTGAGAGATATGAAGAGAGGAAGAAAGAGAGACTTTAAAAATGAGAAAAGAGAAAGAGCCAGAGCAAAGAAGCCCCAGCGAAATGAAGAGCCAGAGAATGAAAGGAGACAGAGCAACAGTTATGACGTTCTTTTAGCCCTTCCTTGACTATGCGACTGAAACCCTAATGTGAGACATTCAAACTGACCAATCGGAAGATTAAAACTTCCTCCACTGTACTACAGGTTGTAAGTGGGTTTAGTCAGTGGCTGTTTTTTTTGTTGTTGTTGTTTTTGTTTTTTTTGGCCTAGCCAGCCCAACTCTTAAGACTTTGCTTCATTTTTGTTCTTGATGAAACTGAAAGAAAAAACAAACAAACAAACAAACAAAAAAAAAGTGTAAAACATGTTATTTTCTATAAACGTTTTTCATGTCTGTGAAGCAAGTATTCACTGAGTTTCGGTTTATTTTTGTGAAACATTTCAGAAAGTTGTTCACAGAGAGAGACGACAGAAAGTGTACACAATTTGTTCTTTTATTTTACAAAAACGTTTTGTAACATTTTGTTATTATGAGTGTGTACAAATAAAAGTAGACACTTTACAGTTTTGAATGATGTCTTATCTGTAGGCTGTGACCAAAAATGACCAAAGACTATAGAATAACACAAGACATATCACTCGTATTGTTTTGAATGGGAGAAAGTGTAACGCTCAATATGGCGGAATAAGTCCCGCCTTCAAAATAAGAGCCAATCGCCGACCTGTAAAGTCATCGCGTCACTGCAGCGGCCGTTAGAAGCACCGGTTTCGATAGAAACAGTCAGACGCGCGCCTCCGAAATGAGGCACAAGAGACGCGCATTTAGGTCTGCGCATGCGCATTAGCTTGATACAGCCTAAATACTGTTTTTTTTTTTTTTTTTTTGTCATGATTTGAGCGTTTGGAAAAAAAAAATTATGAGACAGTTGTCAGATTTCATTGGTGATTTCAAATATGAAATTTAATCGAAAGCTTGGCAAACAGCTTTGGAGAATTTGATGTTTCCCCGTTCAAAGAGATAGGAGCTGCACTTGAATGCCCGAGAGGCGTTTCAAAGATGGCCGCCGAGTGAAATGACTTGTCTTAAAGGGACTTTGAAATGACTGAGTATTTTAAGTTCTTTCCACTGTTATCAGGAAACAATAAGGGATTTGCGGCGCCTCTGCGGAAAAGAGAAGTGTTGTTGTGCTCTGCACGAGATGTATATTGGCAAGAAATATGCAACAGCCAAACAGTATGAGGAAACATTATTGTAACTAATTTGCAGAGCAGTAAACATCAGATGAACTCTTATTCTGCGTGATTGAACAGGCAAGACAGGATGAGTTGAAGGACATTTCAGGGCCGCCCACTCATGCGAAAAAAAATATTAAAGCATAATCTCATTTTTTACCCATGAACAAAAATTATGAAAAATCTAGCTTAATTTTAATTTTTCCATTTCATATTTCTCTTTATTTCTTTTTAAGTATAAAATCAAATTACCAGAAGGTATGGACCGGGTCCAATAAAACATGTAATATTGTCATTTCATTATTTCTCCACAGAACCTAAACGAAGAAACAAATAAACAGTTATCATTAATTAATTATGTAATTATGATCAATTTTCATTCAGGAAACAACAATTTTTATGTAAACCTTTCAACCCAGTTGATTTGTGTACTGGGAGTATTTTCTGTGATGATTCCATATTTCTTTGAAACTGTTATTCTTGGTTTTTCGAAGGAGTCCAGAAGGTAAATACAATTGCAAACTCTTTAGCAGATATTTATAATTCGAATCTCTCCAAAATGATCTATTATGGTGAAACAGCTGTGCTGCCTATAAAATGTTATTTCTAAATCAATACTTTATTATTCCAAATCAAAATTGTGTTTTTTTTTTTTTTTTAATTTTTTATATCAAGCAAGCTAACAAAGATTATCTTGGTTGCTTTAGATCTAAGTTTAATATGATTTCCGCCAGTAGAGGGCGCTCGTGCAACCGAAGCAATGACACACATCCGAGTCTTGGAGAAGAAGAGAAGTGAGCGAGGGAAGGGAACATAAACATGAGAAGTGGAACACAGCCGTTCATTCTGATCTAAATCTGCTCTTTTAGACTGTGAGTACATTCATTTTAATATTTATTTGGTGAAATCTAAAAGATTCGGTTCATTTTAGTGAATCCAACCAGCCGGAGTGTTTACCGAATTAAGTTAGGAGGCTACTTTCATTGTCTGACTAGAAGTAAACCCCTATACGTAGTTTTACTACAATTAAAACAAACAAAAAACATGGTTACTATAGTTTAACCATGGTAACCACAAATTAACCTTGGGAATTAACCCAATTAAAATTATTTGCAGTAAAATACAAATGGTAAACAATCTGTCAAAAAGTCCATGGTTACTACACTTTTACTATAATAAAGCCAAGGTTAATTTTTGTAAGGGAATATTGTAAGTGTAACAAACCTTAAGTGCGTCACTCACTAGTTATTCAAGATTTTGAGTTGTGTTTTGTAATTAATAAATTAAACCTGATGTTTGTAACTGTATTGCTAAAAGTTTATGCTACAATATTTAGTGATAATAAAACTGGAGTTTTTAATTAAATACCAATATCTCGAATTTGCAGACTATTTTTTGTCACTGCTTTGCACATTGATGTCTGATTACAGCAATCAACCCTCATCAATATTCTTTCAGCTTCTCTCTGAACTGCTGTGGGATTTGAAGAATTGAAATAAGTGTTTGCTCTTAACATTAATCTCCCAACTACTTTAATTTAATAAACCTATGATAAAATGATATAAGAGCAAAAGAAAAATCAGCTAGATTTTTATCAGTCATAACTTCTGGAGAAATATAGCACAGAGACTGGACAAAGATGAAGCTTTCTAGAGCGCATTTGTCGAAGTTTCAGCTCAAAGTACCCCACAGATAATTTATTATAGCTTGTCAAATTTGGCCCTCTTTGGGTGTGAGCAAAAACACAACGTTTTTGTGTGTGTCGCTTTAAATGCAAATGAGCCTCATTTCCAGAAGAGGGCGGAGCTTTAACAGCTTGCGCTTCGGTTGCTCAACAACAACAAAGCTGGAGAATCTCACGCAGCCAAAATGAGGATTGTCAGTAACGGTGTTCAGCTTTACATTGTTCAAACCGGAGTCGACACTGATGGAGAGACTCAGGAAGAAGTTACAACTTTTAGAATGAAACTGGACGTTTCTGAATGGTTAGTGGATAAATTTATGTAGTTGCTGTGGAGTTGATTCAACTCATCCACTAGCATGTGCCGTCATGTTAATCTTTTGTGCAAATCCAGTGTTGAATTGACCCTCGTTTGTGAAGCAGTCTGGCGTAAAAAAAAACAAACATGGTAACAACACTCTTCTACAACAACTCTTCCTCTTCTCTAAAGCAGCCCAACATGGCCTCGCCCCCTTTGTTGCATGTTCTTGGGGGCGGGGTTTATGTAAATTTTAGGGTTAGTGATGTCACTAAACCAGGTAGAAGCTTGTTGTAGTCCCTACCAGCTGTTTGTTATAGTCCTTAAAAAGCGATTTCTGTAAAAGAAAATATCTCCCTTTGCATTGAACTTTCACTCTCGCTTTCGCTTTTACTTTCGTCACTGTTTTTTTCCTCATGTCGAGTTTTCTTTGCCAATAGCTTACAGTATTGTGCAGTAGGAAATGGACGTGCTTTGACATGGAAGCTAAAAGCTGCACGCAGACTGGCTGTTGCCACGATTATTTCTGCTATGTGATTGGCTTGTTAGATTAATCCATATCAATCATTATCATCATCGTCGTTATCGACATCAATTTTATTGCAATTTGATATGATATTGTTTATCAATATTAATTTATTATGGTATCTCCTTCATTTCTTTCAGAATCTTTACTTGTCTTTGGTCGTCTCACTTCTGGTCTGTGCGCGTTCATATGTTTTTGAGGAGGCATGGCTTTGGACAGCGATTTCCAGGTAGGGTGGGATTGTATGCTTTCAGTTCTAGCAAAAAGTTAGCATTTCCCAGACTACAATTGAGAGTGATTGTAAGGGAGGTGAGCATCTGCTAAATGAGCAACAGTGACCACAATTCACACCTTCAGTCAGTGAAGCCGCTCCCACAGCCGTTCATGAGAGTTTAAATGCTGGGGAATATTCCCATCTTCCCACAGGAGAAGAAGAAGCAAGCAGGAGGCATTACTCCAGGAGAAACTACTAACATGCTATTGTAAAGATGGAGTTTGAGGAAGAACCCTGCAGAATAAAAGATGAAGATACAGAGGAACAAATAGGTTAGTGTTTTTCTTCATTCTCTTTGAAGCTGCTGTCCGTCACTTTTGGCGCTCTAGCGGTTGATAAACAGAACTGCATGCGTCTTGCAGAAGAACATTGTAGCCAGAGCTACGTCTCTCTGTTTATGTCTATGACGAGTCACAGAGTTACTGTGCTACTCCACAGCGGTTCCTATCAGACTGGTCTAAAATAGTCCGAATATAAACACTTATTATAAGTGTACCATAATGATTCAGGGTATGACAAAAACACAGTTTGGAAAATGGATTTGTGTTGTATACTCTCATTATATAATTTTTGTAAATTTTGAACACAAAAAAAGTTACGGACAGCAAATTTAATGACTGATGAGGAACATTAAGATGAAAACTGACACATAACAAAACATCTAAAACTAGATACTAGTATTAAACTAGATTTCTGCTAAATTGTAATCAAAACATATTTATTTTCATTAGAGATGCACTGATTGCAAATTTTCTTGGCCAATTCCGATTTCCGTTTTTTTTTTTTTTTTTTTGTAAGCATGATCTGCCGATACCGATTTTTGCAGATCATGATTTTTTTTTTTTCAAAGAACTATAATTGACAGCATATACAAACAAAAACAAGTTTTCTTCAATGCAAAATTTTATTTTCATAAAAAATAAGTAAAAATACATTAATAAAGTAGGAACAAATAAACAAACAACAGCACAAATAAATGCAATAGAATAGAAAGATATGAAAGAATAGATATAAAATAAACACTTCCAAGACTGGATAGTCTTCATTGTAAAAATTAAATACATATTAATACTTACATTACTTGACTTGCAATTAGTTATGAAAGTCAAGAGCAGAGAGTGATTTTTCTTTGATTAACATGACAGACAGCAGCAGGAATATTAGGCTTATACAGTTTATGGACAAATTCAATATACTGTTACACAACTTGCATTATCTTTCTCAACTAATTAGGTTCCAAAACTGTGAATACTCACCAAGATGGGCATTTTGACATCATTTGGTGTGTATTTGACCGTTTAAGCGCAGTAAGCCACTCATTTTGGTACTTGCGACTCACAAGTTGTTTGAGACCGAAAAGTAGCTTGTGCGCTCCACTTATATAGATCAGTGGTGCGGACGCTTTTGGTGTGAGTGCGAAACCTGCAGGAATTAGTAAAATTATGTGCAGTACAATCACTATTCTGAGAGGTGACACCCGTGTGTCACTTCGCCGTCGGAGAGAAAAGTGAAAATCGGTCGATCGGTGCATCTCTAATTTTCATTTATCATTTGTCCTTCTTTTTTTTAGTTATGGAAATATAATATGTTGGTTTTAGATCTGTTGGAAGTGAATGAAGACAAACAGCAAAAACCTCATCATTTCACAAATGAAGATGAAAACGAAGTCATTTCAAAGACTGAAAAGAATTTCACCCAAAAACGAGCTGTAAAATCTGGAGTCAAAGGATCTTTCACCTGCTCTGAGTGTGGAAAGAGTTACAGACACAAAGTAAACCTTTACATACACACGAGAATTCACACTGGAGAAAGACCATTTTCCTGCACTCAATGTGGAAAGAGATTCACTCAGAAAGGAAGCTTAAATGAGCACATGAGAGTTCACACTGGAGAAAGACCGTTCACATGCACCCAGTGTGGAAAGAGTTTCACTCAGAAAGGAAGCTTAAATGTGCATATGAGAATTCACTCTGGAGAAAAACTGTTCACATGCACTCAGTGTGGAGAGAGTTTCACTTACAAAAGTGTTCTCGAAAATCATCTGCGCCGTCACACTGGAGTGAGATCATTCAGCTGTGATCAGTGTGATAAAACATTTGTTGTGGCATCAAACTTAAGAACACACCTTAAGATTCATGCTCCTGTGAAGCCTTACTTTTGTTCTTTTTGTGGAAAGAGGTTTACACAACTGCACGCTTCACAAGAGCACGAGAGAATTCATACAGGTGTGAAACCTCATATGTGCTCTGACTGTGGGAAGAGTTTTAGTACATCCAGCAACTTAAAGAAACACCAGAGAATTCATACGGGAGAGAAACCGTACAAGTGCTCACACTGTGAAAAGAATTTCGCTCGTTCAGGAGACATGAAAGATCATGAGAGAGTTCATACTGGAGAGAAGCCGCACCAGTGCTCTTCATGTGGGAAGAGTTTCGCAAATGTATCTAATCTACGGACTCATATGAAAAAGCATTGCCTGAAGGTTGTCTAAGTGAGCAACTTCAGATCTAGGGTGGCCGATATACCGGCAGACATGATAAACTGGTAGAAAATGAAACAATAGGCTTGTGTAAGAAAAAAGACCCTAACAAACATTACCATTGTATTCACTTTTTGTTTTTAAGTGGTCACATACTTTTGCATTACATGCACTAAAAATCTATGTTTATGTTCATCTGAAGAAAGTAAGTCATATATATCTGGGACGGCATGAGTGGGAATAAATGATGAGAGAATTTTCATTTTTGGGTAAAGAAATATATTCCCAAAAGAATACAAGAACTGAATTGCATTGTGTGCTTGATGAGTGACAGAAATAAAACATGCAATATTGACTTTTGAAGGTACTTGTTTTTTTGTATTCAACGCCCCTGTCTGCAACAATAACTAATCTTTGTTTAATCATTTAAGGTGTTTCTCTCAGCAAATATTGCTATATTTGCTGATGCTAGATGCTGCAGTCTTTCGCCTCCTTGTTAGTGCGCCCGCCTCCCAAGCCGGAGACCCGGGTTCGAGGCCCACACAAAACGTGGGGGAGTAGGACCTGAGGGGTTACATTGGTGCTGTGACCTGGATGGGAGTGAGGTTTAGACGGGTGAGTGTAATGGAGGCCACCAAGTAGGAGCTGTGCGAGTAAACCTCACTCCCCTTGCCTCAAGAGGAGCACTAGTGACTGACACTAGATCTGCAGTCTTTAGTCTCATTGTTAGTGCGCCCGCCTCCCACCCGGAGACCCAGGTTCGAGGCCCACATAAAGTGGGGCGAGTAGGACCCAAGGGGTTACACTAGACAATACGTGATGGAAAAACTGCTGATCTGGTTCCTCAATTTACAGAAACACAGCATTCTTGAGGGACTTGGTTTGTATAAGAAGATGCTTTTGGCTCTTTGCTCTATAATATACACTCTAAAAAATCTTGGGTTATTTTTTCTACCCAAGTCCTGGGTTGAGCCTTTTGGGTCATTTTTGGGAGTTATTTTTCCAGTGTTTGAGTAGTTTTTGTGTTACCCAGCTCCTGGGTCAGACATAACCCAGGGGTCGGCTTTTTTCGCCCTCTTCAGGAGAGAGCAGCGGTGAAAGCGGTTTGTGTAACAGCGGTTTGTGTATGTTTTATTTTATATAAAATTTGTTATTGTTCTGTATATCATTTAATTTTAAGCAAAGCAACATACAGGGGCGCGATGTGAATCACCTAAACGAGTGTCGTGTCAGTCTTTTCGCGTGATGGAAACGCCTGATGCCTTGCATAAAAATTTATGATTTTATTAAAAAAGATACAGAATATAAATACTTAGGGTGTTAAAATATGTTCTCAGAAATGTACACTGATTGTTTATGGAGTCAGTCACAGCATTTTTTGGCTACGAATGAAACGCAGGCGGCGGTCTGAAGTTAGCAGTTCCCCCGCTGAACGCGAGCCATCGCTATTACGGTGGAAACAGGACAACAGAGACTGATCGATTACACTTGAATTTCTTCTAAATGTTACATTTTTACTACTAATATATTGTTGAACAAGATTAAATGAGTGTAGAGGCTTTCTCTGCAGACATGGCACTTTAAAGTTATCCTGTACTTTAACACTTTATTATTTGTATATGCCAGTGGAAACTTTTTAGAAACCCATACTCACGTTTGCAGAAAGAGCAAAAGGTCAAAATTAATTAAAAATTAATTTTTCTTCAGATTCATTTTACCAGTGACAAAGCTCTCACGTAAAATGTAAACTTGCAGAAATCTTAAATCCCAAACTCAAGTACAAAAAGATATGATTGTGCACAAAAATCAACACGTTGTGAGAAGAAATAACAAAACCACGAGTCCTGACTCTGGGACGGATATAGGCTCTGTTTTGAGATGTGGGCGGAACGTCACAACGCTGACCAATCAGAAGCCTCTTCACCTCAGCGAGTCTACAGCGTCGCACTCCCGTCTGTGAGACGCGTACTGACAGAAAGTAGTACATTCCAGCCCCATATTTAGACCCAAAATAAGCGTAAGTTTATTTTTAAAGTTCCTTTCTCTCTGCATTAAGTTGCAGACAGTGAATTTGGAAATCTTTATATTGAAATGTACAGGTGCTGGTCATATAATTAGAATATCATCAAAAAGTTGATTTATTTCACTAATTCCATTCAAAAAGTGAAACTTGTATATTATATTCATTCATTACACACAGACTGAAATATTTCAAATGTTTATTTCTTTTAATTTTGATGATTATAACTGACAACTAAGGAAAATCCCAAATTCAGTATCTCAGAAAATTAGAATATTGTGAAAAGGTTCAATATTGAAGACACCTGGTGCCACACTCTAATCAGCTAATTAACTCAAAACACCTGCAAAGGCCTTTAAATGGTCTCTCAGTCTAGTTCTGTAGGCTACACAATCATGGGGAAGACTGCTGACTTGACAGTTGTCCAAAAGACGACCATTGACACCTTGCACAAGGAGGGCAAGACACAAAAGGTCATTGCAAAAGAGGCTGGCTGTTCACAGAGCTCTGTGTCCAAGCACATTAATAGAGAGGCGAAGGGAAGGAAAAGATGTGGTAGAAAAAAGTGTACAAGCAATAGGGATAACCGCACCCTGGAGAGGATTGTGAAACAAAACCCATTCAAAAATGTGAGGGAGATTCACAAAGAGTGGACTGCAGCTGGAGTCAGTGCTTCAAGAACCACTACGCACAGAGGTATGCAAGACATGGGTTTCATTCCTTGTGTCAAGCTACTCTTGAACAACAGACAGCGTCAGAAGCGTCTCGCCTGGGCTAAAGACAAAAAGGACTGGACTGCTGCTGAGTGGTCCAAAGTTATGTTCTCTGATGAAAGTAAATTTTGCATTTCCTTTGGAAATCAGGGTCCCAGAGTCTAAAGGAAGAGAGGAGATGCACACGATCCACGTTGCTTGAGGTCCAGTGTAAAGTTTCCACAGTCAGTGATGGTTTGGGGTGCCATGTCATCTGCTGGTGTTGGTCCACTGTGTTTTCTGAGGTCCAAGGTCAACGCAGCTGTATACCAGGAAGTTTTAGAGCACTTCATGCTTCCTGCTGCTGACCAACTTTATGGAGATGCAGATTTCATTTTCCAACAGGACTTGGCACCTGCACACAGTGCCAAACCTACCAGTACCTGGTTTAAAGACCATGGTATCCCTGTTCTTAATTGGCCAGCAAACTCGCCTGACCTGAACCCCATAGAAAATCTATGTGGTATTGTGAAGAGGAAGATGCGATATGCCAGACCCAACAATGCAGAAGAGCTGAAGGCCACTATCAGAGCAACCTGGGCTCTTATAACACCTGAGCAGTGCCACAGACTGATCGACTCCATGCCACGCCGCATTGCTGCAGTAATTCAGGCAAAAGGAGCCATAACTAAGTATTGAGTGCTGTACATGCTCATACTTTTCATGTTCATACTTTTCAGTTGGCCAAGATTTCTAAAAATCCTTTCTTTGTATTGGTCTTAAGTAATATTCTAATTTTCTGAGATACTGAATTTGGGATTTTCCTTAGTTGTCAGTTATAATCATCAAAATTAAAAGAAATAAACATTTGAAATATATCAGTCTGTGTGTAATGAATGAATATAATATACAAGTTTCACTTTTTGAATGGAATTAGTGAAATAAATCAACTTTTTGATGATATTCTAATTATATGACCAGCACCTGTATGTGTATTGTAGGGTTAACATTACATATCAATCTCTTGTTTTAAAATTTAAAGAAAAAAAAAGTGCATTCCTTGGGAATCAAACCCATGACCAATTTCTAATGCCATGCATTTTTCCCATTACAGTTTTTGTCAGCATTACCAGAATGAGAATATAGTGAGAACGAACATATAAAAACTGCAGTAGCCTAATACTTAAAGACACATACTCTAAAAGATATGGTTAATTCGGGATAATTGGGACATTCATTCCCAGTCATTTCAATGGCAAAATGTCACAATTTACCTGAATTCATCTCCTTGCATTGAAACTTCTCTGTGCACTCTGATTTTTATATGACTCTGTGTTACAGAATATAAAGGTTCTTAATAAGTGTTAGCTATTCAATAATAGATGTGCAGTTTAAAAAATACTAATTTCCTGGAAAACATATAGGCTATACATACCCCAACCAGCAGTCTCACAAAACAACAGATTACACACGCCAAGCTCACTAACCTGCTCTGGGGCAGGTTATATTCCAGGTAAGAGATCTCAAACCGAAGCTTGACCAATCAGCTGTGAGCAAAGTGACACATGTCTGATGCAATAAAGTCACTCTCCCTGTTTCTACTCCAAATTAAAGATCACTAAAGTCAAGTCAGGCCATGATGGTTATGGGTGTCCCTATAGCAGTCAACACGTACTAAATGAACAGTTTTTTGAAAATATTGAATAGGGTTTTGTACTTTTACACTTTCAAAAATAAACCATGAGAAATATTCACACACTGGACTAAAAACTGTCCCCAGACTCCCCCTAGGACAGAATATGGAAAAATTAAGCTAAATTAACTCACTATAGATTAATGATTTCATGGATGGATTTATATAGCCTATATGTAATTGAGATACAAAATCTTATTTTTTCTTGTATGTTTGAGGGGGTTGAAGCAGTATTATTTACAGTATTATTTAAAAAAAAAAAATAATAATTTGTGGTTATGTTTAATATACATAAATACGTATATATATATATATATATATATAAATGGCTAAATATACTGGGAAAATGTAGTCTATAAATTTAAGATCATCATGCCAAAACGACAGTTATTTAAAGGATTTCATGTAATAAGGGATGTAGTATGCATATTCACACAGATGATGGCAGTAATGCAGCAGTTCACTTTGCACTGACTCGAAGGATAAAACTAACGGGCGGGGCCTCTGCTCATACGGGCGGGGTTTGTGTTTCTGGCCCCTCCCATCACTGCGATGCGTCTCTGCTGAAGTTTGTCCCTCCGCCGCTTCCGTTTGCGCTGACAGCAGCAGCAGCAACAACGATGGAGAGAGACTCTGCAGTCCGCAGAATCAGAGCCCAGCAGAACCAACAGAAGCAGCCGGACAGTCGCGATGAGGCGGCCGCGCTGAATGGGTTCCAGAGCCGCAAACACAAACCGGAAGTGAGCACGCAGCTGCTGGGCGAGAGTTCCGCTTTGATTCTGCTGCTCGGGTTCGTGTGTCTGCTGTGGGTTCTGGTTCTGATCTCAGTCCAGCAGCTCATCATCAGCAGCAGCGGACAGTTCAACTCCGTCCGGGCCAGGTGAGACCCGCACGGGCTGCTGTGGTACAGACTCACTAGTATTTACGAGCACCTTCACTGAATATGGTAAAAACCCAAATGCCATGATCCATGGTAAAAAATACCATGGTATTTTATTTTGTATAGCTTGTTTATTGTGTGATAGACTCCAAAAAATCTTTAAATAGCGTTATAGAATTAATAATTGATCAAAAATATTTATACGCTGTAATAATTGGACACAGAATAGTCAATCCCATGCAAAGTTTACATCAACTGTAGTTACTACTGTTATTGTTACTTTGGTTACTGGTACTACTAGCCTACTGTTTTTTTTTTGGATGACAGTGGTGGTAAATACAATTTACTGACAACAGTAACTAGTAATTCTGGTATGTTTGTTTAACCATGGTAAATTTAGTTTGATAACACATCACTGATATCTGTCTGTTGGGTTTTTACTAACCAGGGGAAAATAAAAAATAATATTTTCAGTATTATTTCTATACATCATACTGTAAATATCTTTGGCTAATGATGTTCAAAGTTGGCATTGAATTAAATTTAAAGGTGCAGTATGTAATATTTTTGCAGTAAAATATCCAAAAACCACTAGGCCAGTGTTATATATTTTGTTCACTTGAGTACTTACAATATCCCAAATGTTTCCAACTATTTATAAATCGTGAGAAAATTGCAATTTTAACCGAGTCTCCGGGACGTGTGAGGAGTCGCCTGTCAATTGCGTCATACCCGCGTTAACCCTCGGTCTGACTCGGTTTCCGGTTTTATTTTGTAGAAACCATGGAAACACCAAAGACGCTTTAATATATTACTCTTTTTAATAGACAAGGCAACAACTGTTTTGATATAGACAGAAAACTAATTGTTGTTATATAGCTCAACACATTTAGTCTTATTTTTTAAATCTAAATAGCAAGTACCATGCTTTACCATGCCTCAGAGAAAAACAATATTTTGTCAAGTAGCTAACATAGCATAATCAGATGCAGCTTTATTTTTAGTAACAGTTATACAGAATTTTCTCCTTCATACAATACGTTTTAAAATGAATTGCATGCCATTTATCAACACAAGCCATCCAGTATTTTATATGATATTCTAAAATCGATCTATCTTACTGCAAGTGTCTCACAGCAGCCGCCGAGCGAACACACAGAGTAACGTTATAACATAATTTTCAACACACTCAAATGTATCTAATATGATAAACAGAGCTGTGTTACCTCATACTCGTGACCGGAAAAGCGGAAGCAGCGCCGGCGACTGTGGCAAAATAAAAGTTTTGCTGCTCGTGAGGCGTGTGTTTTGCAATTGCTCCAGCGGCCTCGTTCAGCTCCCACAACACTCGGCCCTGCTCTGCTTCATACTACAATAACGTTAATAATCGCATCCATGAACATGATTTCTTCCCGAGTCCTGTCCCTATTCTTTTGCACCGTCCGTTGAGGAGAAGACCACATGTCCCAAGATTCCGTGCTCGAACTTGGTGTCATCAAGCTACGCCTTTGTTTTGAATAGGCCTCTAGCGACCTCTAGTGGACAAATTTTTTACATATTGCACCTTTAAATGTTATTGATCTTATTGTGAATGATTCATCCATGTACATGTGTAAAGTTGTGTTATGATGTGCATCAGGAAGCATTTGGAGCGGATCACCAGTGTCGGACCGCGGACCGTCGGGAGCCCAGAGAACGAGATCACCACGGTCAACTACCTGCTGGATCAGATCGAGCAGATCCGGTCTGTGACCAAAACTGGACCTCACTCTATCACGGTGGACGTCCAGCGGCCCACCGGCTCCTTCAGCATCGACTTCCTCGGTGGCTTCACCAGCTACTACGACCGTGTGACCAACATCGCTGTCAAACTAGAGCCGAAGACCAGCGCGCAGCACTTCATGCTCGCAAACTGCCACTTCGATTCGGTGGCCAACAGCCCGGGTACGTTTCTACAACACCTAATCAACATTTTGCAAATGAACCTGCAGGAGACATTGTTGAATTTATATGCTTTAATGAATTTATGCTTCTTCCTTAATTCCTCTTTCAGAGTTTGTGAGAATTAATGGAGATATCAGTTACGTCTCATTTAAGTTTCAACTTTGATACAATTGTATTAAAGGGGTGGTTGACTATGATTTCACTTTTTTAACTTCAGTTAGTGTGTAATGTTGCCTTTTGAGCATAAACAACATCTGCAAAGTTATGATGCTCAAAGTTCAATGCAAGGGAGATATTTGTTGTGTTAGGACAACAACGAAAGGCTGGTAGGGACTACAACAAGCTTCTTCCCGGGTTAGTGACATCACAAACCCTACAATTTACATAAACCCCACCCCCGAGAACACAACAAAGGGGGTGAGGCCATGTTGGGCTGCTTTAGAGAAGAGAAAGAGTTGTTGTAGTAGAGTGTTGTTACCATGTCGTCATTTTACGCCGGACTGCTTCACAAACGAGGGTCAATTCAACACAAAAGATTAACATGACGGCACATGCTAGTCGATGAGTTGAATCAACACCACAGCAACTACATAAATTTATCCACTAACGGTTCAGAAATGTCCAGTTTCATTCTAAAAGTTGTAACTTCTTCCTGAGTCTCTCCATCAGTGTCGACTCCGGTTTGAACAATGTAAGGCTGAACGCCGTTACTGACAATCCTCATTTTGGCTGCGTGAGATTCTCCAGCTTTGTTGTTGTTGAGCAACCGAAGCGTGAGCTGTTAAAGCTCCGCCCTCTTCTGGAAAGGGGGCCGGGAGCAGCAGCTCATTTGCATTTAAAGGGACACACACAAAAACAGCGTGTTTTTGCTCACACCCAAATAGGGGCAAATTTGACAAGCTATAATAAATGATCTGTGGGGTATTTTGAGCTGAAACTTCACAGACACATTCTGGGGACACCAGAGACTTATATTACATCTTGTGAAAGAGGCATAATAGGCATGTTATTGCTCAGAAGTTGCACTTTCATAACTTCTGAGACTTAAATGAGACATAATTGAGAATCACATTACGTTATATTTGTCTCGGATGTTTCTCTTAAGTAGGAAAATAAAGTTTTAAATGAGTCTCTCGTCATCATCCAGTGAGATCATTGATTGAGTTTTTATTGCAGATTTGAGCAAATCTGAGCAGTTTGAGACACTCTTCTGAACCTCTAGAGGAGACACATGTGACATTATTAGAGTCTTTCTTAGGAGGAACATCTGAGTAGACTTCAGTCATTTGCTCTCTGTTTAATCTCCTGCTGTCTGGGACAAATAACTGATGTTAAAGATCTCATTTGTGTTTGGGAATCTAAAAACAGGCTGTGTTTTGGCTCAAAAATATTTTGGCATGATGTCATAAACAGGGAATGTTCCACATTTCTTCATTCGTGCCCTTTGTCTCAGTTTTGTTTGCTGTTTGGAGTGGCAGGGAACAGATCGAACAGTTTAAGGTTTCGGTGTGTTTGGTGTCAGTGATCTTTGCATCAGATCTCATGTCTTTCTCATTTTTCACTATGTTTGTGTCTAATGTTGGGTATATATGGATGGGCGTGTTACGTTATTTGCATTTTTTATGCATATAGTGCATTATTTCCTATTATACTCTGTTGTGATCTGTGTTGTAAAATCCTTATCTTTAGAAAACCAGGAAGTGAAAGTGAACAGAGGCAACGTTGATGTGTGTGTGTGTGTGTGTGTGTGTGTGTGTGTGTGTGAGCCTCAGTGATCTGGTCAGAAGATTTGCTGACGCCTGCATGCAAAACATGCATATGCATGAGTGTTTAAAAGGCAGTTGTGGTTTGAGTTAGTGTGTGATTCTGTTTGAGTTTCACAACAGTGTTGTAGTTCTGTCATGTTTGAATTGATGTCAAATCCCTCTGATTTTAATGATTTTATTTGATTATGTTTGTGTGCATGCTTTAGTCTAGTGTGTCAGTAATAACTGCAGGTATTGTGTGATTAATACCGTGTGTGTGTGTGTGTGTGTGTGTGTGTGTGTGTGTGTGTGTGTGTTTCAGGAGCCAGTGATGACGCTGTCAGCTGCTCGGTGATGCTCGAGGTTTTACATTCTCTGGCGAATCTCTCCACACCGCTTAAACATGGCGTCATCTTCCTGTTCAACGGGGCAGAGGAGAACATCCTGCAGGTGAGAGGTCACGATACGGCTGTCCTTTGACCTCACTGAGCATGTGATTTTCTGAATCGCTCATATTGCTTTCATCATTCTTGGTCTCGCTGTGTGTTTACTGTCTCTCTCTCAGGCGAGTCACGGCTTCATTACCCAGCATCCCTGGGCTCAGCAGGTGCGAGCGTTTGTGAACCTGGAGGCGGCAGGAGTGGGAGGGAAAGAGGTGGTGTTTCAGACAGGTAAACACTCATTACACCTGTGTGAATCAGAGCTGAACACCTGCAGCAGAAGAAATCTGCACTGTTGCTAGGCAGAACAAGTGCCAGAGTTAAAGAGATTCACCATCTTCTGTCATCATTTACTGACACTCGTGTCGCTCTAAACCAGAGGTTCTCAACCAGACGGCCTAGAGAAGACAAAAGAGGCATGACAGTCAGCTAACACCAACTAAAAATCAAGATATTTCTTATTTTAATTCACCCCAGGATTCACATGGTATTGAAAAACTAGGATAAATGATGAAGACTAGTGTTAAAAGTGTGATTTCTAGACCTGGAAAAGGAAATCAATAAAATCTTAAACCGTCATGGGCATTTTATAATGAATATAAATTTTTCAACCTCTAAAATATTTTATCTGGTAGAAATTGCAAGTAAAAAAAAAAAAAAAAAAAAAAAAAAAATATATATATATATATATATATATATATATATATATATAAAATATATATATTATATATATATAATATATATATATATATATATATATATATTTTTTTTTTTTTTAATCCTCATCTTTTATCCTTATCCAGTAAATCAGGAATGAGAACTCCGGCAGTAATATTAGCCAGCTGGAAAACTTCTGGTAAAATGTCACTTGTTGGAGTGTCAATATCTTCAATGTCCTGAGGTAGCTTTAACAGCATCAATAGTGTAATACTTAGGTTATAATCAGAATATAGTCACTTAAATAGTCAGGCCTAGCTTTAATTTAGTTATTCAAACGTAAAACAACATTTAAAAAAGACGCGTCCCTCAGTGTTCCTTCTCAGCAAAATTTAATTTGACCATCAGTTTTCACACTTTCGTGTGGAAAAAAAGCATCAACACATTCTAAATTAAAGATTTATTGTACACTTTAGTTAGATTCATTGAATAAAATGTGAGTTTTCACAAGTGTGCTGAAATCATTGAGCATGCACTGCACTGACTGACTGCTTCTGTGATTATAAAGAGAGAGCGCGGTGCTCACTTTCTGTGTAATTCATTCACAAGAAAAGTTATTGTTTTTCATGGGATTTTGAGTACTTCATACTTCACCTTGACAAAATCTATTTTTAAACCTAGTGATTTTTAAAATGTTTGATATTTATTCACAAGCGAAGCTAATATATGCGCAATTAAATGGTCCTCTGGCGCCATCTGATGGTTATAGTGGCAATTAATGTCTTATTTTCAAATAAAATGGTTTTCTGTCAAATGTTGGATTTCCTACATCTTGAAACGTTTGGGTTTACAAATGGGAACAATCTCAGAAGGATGAACAAATAATGTTTTTGGTCATCACATTAAAAATAACATTTGAAGTGCTGGAAAAATGTTGCGTGCGTGTCTAATTACAGACACTGCCTTTCTTATTCAAACGTTCCCATTAGCTTCGTCTTTATTGCAAACAATAAAACTGGTTTATTGGCAGATTAGGCAAGTGTGATAGCTGGATTCAAATATGAATACAACCTTAAAAAGTCAACCATTGATGGTTTTGTGTTGATGTACAGTGAGTACAGAATGACAGCTAACAGTTCACCGGAAATTCCCAAGCTGGCTTAACGTGTGTGTGTGTCTCAGGTCCAGAGAACCCGTGGCTTGTCCAGGCATACGTCCAAGCTGCGGTCCACCCGTTCGCCTCAGTGGTCGGTCAGGAGGTTTTCCAGAGTGGAGTCATTCCCTCAGACACAGACTTCCGCATCTACAGGGACTTCGGGAATATTCCTGGTATGGGATACACACTGTAAAACATCTGTGAAATTTATGGTAAAAAAAAAATTTACCATACAACAATACAGTATTAACAAGTTTTACAGATTAAACTTAAATTTACAGTAAAAACATGTATTTGTGACATATTGAAAGATATAAAAAGATATAAAAAGATAATGGCAATGGCAATGAGAAAATATAAAAAGATAATGGCAATGAGAAAATCAGGAGTATTTTCTGAGACTGTCAGATTCACATCATGTTAAAGACTTTTTTAAGAGCAAATCTTCTGTGTCATTCTGCAGGAATTGATCTTGCGTTCATTGAGAACGGTTTCATCTATCACACTAAATATGACACTCCGGAGCGAATCCACACTGACTCCATCCAGAGAGCAGGTGAGCGCATGATTCCTGATCTACAGGCTCATATGAAGACGTTAGGAAACAAAACATCTGCTTCAGAGAGAGTAAGAGTGAAGTTCTCAGCTGCTGTTCTGTTCAAGACGCTCTAGATGCTGAGTGAGAGAAAATAAGACCTGAGACGAGCTGCATCACTCTCATTACACACAGACACACACACTTTCATGCACACACACACTCACTCACACAGACACAAACACACTCACACACGTCACTCACTGTGTGTGTTATTGCTCAGATAAGCTGTCTCACACAGAATTTTGACCAGATCAGCAGTCAGACAGATGTAATAAAAGACGGATCTTTATGAATAGAAATAAAAGATAAAGGGCCAGATTTACTAAACAGGGCAAATTAGCGTGAGCGCAATTCTAAAAATGTGCTGATAGGAGTGGAAAGTTTTGAATAGTGAATAGTGATTTTTGTTAAACAAAATGCCTTTGGTCCCCTGTAAGATGGTAAAGTGCGACACCTGTTTAGGTGCTTTGCCATTTCTTACCATCACAAACACACTGTAAAGATTTTGGAGATCTAGGGCCAGATTTACTAAACAGGACAAATTAGCGTGAAAGCACAATTCTAAAAGAAAAAAAAAACCACAGATGGGAGTGGAAAGTTTTGCACGTGATCTACTGATGATGCCCAAATTAAACAATAGACGCAGCTGGATCATTTCCATAATAACCAACACAATCTACCAAGAGCAATTTAGCGTCTGGTTCAAGACGTGCTTTTTTTGCACGGTAAATAATGGCGCAAATACCAGTAAATTGACTAGACCTTGTATGATTAAATTAAATATGTATGATGTATGATTAATTTAAATACTCCCATAAATATGCAAATCCATGTGTAATAAGGTCAGACGCAAATATAACCCTGTCCATGCCTTTTCAGAGCAAATTTTTCACAGCGTGTCTTTAGTAAATCCTGACGGTCGTTTTTTAATGCCAAAAGAGGGTTTGCACTGGTGTAAGCTGTTAGTAAATCTGACCCATAATCTCTAAACTTATGCAAAAGTTATTGATGTCGGTTATTAAATAGTTTCATATGTGTTTTTTAGATGTTACTGCTGTGTGTGTGTGTGTGTGTGTTTGTTAAATCTGGTCTCTTGCTCTGTACCGTGATGGTTTTCTTTGACTGTTGTATTGCTTTTATAAAACTGCAGCAATATGATGAAAGATGCGGATATTCAGTAAGTAATTAAATTTATTAATAAAAATAATCAAAATAGCCATAGGCAGAATATGACCAATAAGCAAACAGAACGTGTCACATTAATATACTGCAGAATTCAGCTGATGTGCGTCATATGTT
Source organism: Ctenopharyngodon idella (assembly GCF_019924925.1). Taxonomy (NCBI): domain Eukaryota; kingdom Metazoa; phylum Chordata; class Actinopteri; order Cypriniformes; family Xenocyprididae; genus Ctenopharyngodon; species Ctenopharyngodon idella. The sequence goes on along the minus strand of NC_067240.1, from coordinate 1,811,043 downwards.
TGTTTACATAACTTCTTTTAAACCTGGCTCATCCAATCAGAATGTAGAGCCAGTGCTGTGTGTTTTGTAATAGTGTATTATTTTCTGTGTAAGTTCAGCGGTGGATCAGACGTCACTGCTGCTCTAATACATGAGTTTAATGTGTGTCAACAGTCGTTCTGCTATGTCGACTAATATTTAACAGACTGTAAAGGTTTAAAGTTTAAAACACCTGCAGTAGAACAACAGCACTGTGTGTTTGAGAATCATAAGGACAGGTTGTGTTTATATAGACAGACAAACAGATAATGTATATGTATCAATTGCTTTGAGAATGATGGACTTCCTGTTTATCTCTGTCACCAGGTGACAACATCCTGTCTGTACTCAAACACCTGGTGATGTCAGATGAGCTGGCAGATTCCTCGCAGTATCGCCATGGTAACATGGTGTTCTTCGACCTGCTGGGAGTTACGGTGGTGGCGTATCCCGCTCGCGTCGGCACCATCATCAACTACATGGCAGCCGTCGCCACGGCGATCTACCTGGGCAAGAAATGCATGTTGACCAGCAATGTGGGTACGTGTATGACCAGATATTGGTCTGTAACTAGTTGTGTTTGTTTATTTTCATGTTAGCACTGAATGGTTTTATTCAGGAATTTTATTAATGGGCATTTTTAAAAAGAACTCTCAATTTTTTTATATATATATTTTTTTTATCAAATATTAGAAGGCTTATATAATTGCTTTATTTTTATAATATTTATAATCTTCATTTATATTTATTAAATTGTTTTTCATTATATTTTATTGTAGATATTATACTTTGAAAAAATATTGCTAAAGTATTGTCTGTTTATTGAAGTTTCTGTTTTTATGATTATTTTAATTTCTATTATGAGTTTGCCAAGAAAATAGTCTTTGCTACTGATATGTTGTTATTTGTTTGTTTGTTTGTTTGTTTTGACATCATGTAACAGCATTATTTAAATATATAAACAAATAAATAAAAATCATTAATTTATTTATTCAAGCGCCAAATTATATTATTTAAATAAAAAACATAAAAATTAAAAATGAATTATTTGTTCATTTATTTTTAATGGCAGCATTATTTTAAAAAATATAAGTAAATAAAATTAATTAATTTAAAAGCCAAATTATAGCATTATTTAGATTAAAAAAAACAAAAATTAAAAATGTGTTATTTATAACTAAATAAAATAATTTATTCATTTTGATGTCAAATAAGTAGCATTATTTAAATAAAATATTATTTATTTATCTTATTTATTTATTTATTTGTTTATGTATGTTTATGTATTTATTTTACCGCCAAGTCAATAGGATTATTTAAATAAAAATAGAATTAATTTATTTTAATGGCAAATCAGTAGCCTTATTTAACTAAATTATGTTTAGTTAGAAAAAAAATGTAATTTATTTTTCATTTTTCTATTTATTTATTTTAATTTAATTATTTAAATAAAAATATTATTTATTTATTTATTTTAATGGCAAATCAGTAGCAGTATTCAAATAAATCAGTAGCATTTTTAAAATAAAAATATTATTTATTTATTTATTTATCAGTTATTTATCCGTGTAGTTATTTATTTATTTTAATGTCAATTCAGTAGCATTATTTAAATAAAAAAAATCGAATTAATTTATTTATAAAATTCATTTTTAATAATCATGTTATCGCTGAACACTGATATGCTGTTTAATATTATGAATCTGTTCAGTTCTGTGTCGAATGCTACAAGTACAAACAGGCATCATCTCTTTGTGAGTAAAGAAGATATGAATAATATGAATAACTGATGTCATCAGCGTCATATTGCTATATTTGATTGTAGACTGTAGAAAGCACTGATGGCTGGTCTGTGACACGTGTGTTTTGACGCGTCAGCTGCTGTTTGCAGGCGGCCGGTACACACGTGATCTGGCGTGTGCGGCGTGTTTGGTGGTCCTGAGCTGGTTCGTGACTCTTCTGACGGTTCTGATCGTGGCTTTGCTTGTCACGCTGACGGGTCGCTCCATGTTCTGGTACACTCACTTTTACGCCGCCGTCTGTCTGTACGGATCCGTCGCCGCCGGCAAGATCCTGCTGATCCACACGCTGGCCAAGAACCTGTACTACAGGGTGAGTCATGGGACAAAACACACACTACTGACACATGAGTTCATCTGCCATCATGACGGCAGAAACACTGTTCTATGATTTCAGCTGTTTTACCCCAAATTAAAGTCACAGATCTGTTGACACACTTCATTGACTCTTTCCTGGTGAATGTAAATTTAAACACACCATTTTATGCCTAAGCAGTAGCATTACTTAAACAAATATATATATATTTTATGCAGAATCAGTAGCATTATTAAAATAACATTTATTTATTAAGTCCAAATCAGTAGAATTAAGAAATATATTATTTAAATAAATAATAACAATAATATATTCATTTATTTATTTAAATGTAAAATCAGTAGTATTATTTAAATAAATAAATATTTATTTATCTGTTCATGTGTTTTTTAAAATATCAAATCTGTAGTATTATTTAAATAAATAAAAATATTGATTTATTTATGTTTTTTTAAATGTCAAATCAGTACTATTATTTAAATAACTGAAAAATATTAATTTATTTTAAATGTCAAATCAGTAGTATTATTTAAATAAATAAAAATAATACTTTATTTATTTACTTATGTTTTTTTAAAATGTCACATCAGTAGTATTAAATAAAAAATATTTATTTATTTGTTTACATGTCAAATCAGTAGCATTATTTAAATAAATAATAATTATTATAATAATATTATATTTAATGAATTTTTTAAGGTCAAATAATTGACATTATTTAAATATGTACAAATAATACTTTATTTATTTACTTATTTTTTTTCGTGCCAGATCAGTAGCATTATTTAAATAAATTTTAAAATTATATATTTATTTAATTAAATAATTGATTTATAAAATACATTTTTAATAAGTCACTGATAAGTCATAACTGGTATGCTGACTAATATTATGAATCAGTTAAAGCCAGTTCAGCTGAGCAGTGACTAGTGTCTTTATAGCATCTGAGATCTTGTTAAAGTGAGTTTGTTTCCAGGTGAACTGATGTAAACCGGAGCACACTGAGGACGTTTTACATGTTTGCACAGCGTCTTTGAAATGCCAGTAAGGACTAGTTACTGAGTGCCCAGTTGTTGTGCCTCGAGTCACATGAAGTTACAGGTTTTCTTATGGGTTTGTGTTTGACCTCGTCACCCGTTTCCATTGTGTTCATATAATCAGCTGACGTTAACGTCACACACGACTGGCTTATATGAATGTCACCGACGACGTGTCTAATGACTAATGACTAATTCATCAGACGCGGTTACCCAGAGTTCACAGCTGTGTCTAATTAACAATGTTTTTCATTCATCTAGTTTCTAGGTTTAAATCTGTGTGAATGTAGAGGAGAAATGTGCATTTAAGATGCTGTAACTGGTCACCGTTTCATTTGAAGAAACTTAAGCTTTTTTAGGCCGTTTAAACAGCTTGTTGTGAATGGCTGATTCAGCTGAACAGAAATACCTGCTCTAGTTGATTCTCCGCTGACGTCAGACTCCTGCTGCGCTCTGATTGGCTGAGACACAGTCGGTGTGTGTGAGCGAGACGTCACACATTGTCCAGTGTTTGTGTTCAAAGTGTTTTATATGAAAAACACTGGATTCCTCCTGCACATCTGAGCAGCTCTACTTGTTTTATAATGAATCATATTCCCACAAAACATCTTTTTAAGTCCAGATTCATTCACAAAGTAAATAAACACAGTGCTTATTTGCAGTTTCTATGAGCTCATATTAATTAAGAGACTGGAATATTTGTGCTTTTTAAAATTAATTTGTAATCATTTAAAATGATTTTCACCTTTTTTACTTTCACTAGTTTGCGGCTCCTTATTTATGCTCCTCCAGTATGTTTGAGTTATATTTTAATGGATGATATTTATCTGGGACTTTTTTCAATTTCAGTAAAATATTCATTAAAAATGAGAGAGGCCTGAGTTAGTTAAATAAGTTAGATTTTAATAATAAACTTTTCCTGAGTTTAAAAACCTTTTGTTTATATTTTTTTCTTTTCATATTTTGCTACATTTTAACCTGTTTCTCATTATACATTTCTCAAATATTAACAAACAATACCATCACCAGTATAAGAAATTGTGACCAGCTACAGCATTACAGCATGTAAATATGTATATATATATATGAATTGCATCACTGAACATCAGTGTCTATAAACAATAACTATGAATATGGTAAGTATGGTTATTAAAGTAATGATCCTGATCTGATGTCACAGTATGTTTAGTAAGGAAGTATGTTTGGATGTTTTGTGTGTGTGTACAGAGCGTGAGTCGCGTGGATCTGGCCGAGCTCTTCTTCGACGTCAGTCTGCTGTTGTGGTGTTGTGTGCTGCTCTTCCTCACTCAGCGCGGCTTGTGTTCAGCGTACGTGCCCATGATGATGGTGGTGTTTCCGCTCGCCAGCAAACTGCTGCTCAGAAAACACTTCAGAGCCAGAGGTCAGAGGTCACGCCACACACACCCGATTCATTCACTCCGCAGCGCTTTACTGTCACTCAAACTCCAGTAAAACCTCTGAGATGAAGCTTATTTGGTGTATTTATTTTTTGTACAGCTGTCATGGTTGCTTAAGATATTATATATTATGATTTTTTTGTTGCTATTTTAAGTGCTAAACAAATAATTTTATGACAGTCTTTCAATTGCAGCAAAATTATTTTTTTATATTTGTATTAAAACTGGACTTTTATTTTGCTGTCAGGTCTCTGGCCAGCAGTTTAGCTCAGGGTGGGGTCAAAGGGCAGGAATCAGGGCTCTGATGTTTAAATGAGGTCACTCATGATCTAGTGACACATGGCCGTTGTGTGTGTGTGTGTGTGTGTGTGTGCAGGTGCGTCTCTGCAGTACTCCGTCCTGTACCTGATGGGTCTCACCGTGCCATATGTCCACATCATGTTCCTCATCTGGGTGGTTTTTGAGATCTTTACACCCATCCTGGGCCGAAGCGGAACCGAAATCCCAACCGATGTCATCCTGGCATCAATTGTTACCCTGGCAACCGTCATTCTATCTTCCTATTTTGTGAGTCATACAAGACTAACTGAAACCTCATAAATTCAAATTCAGACATTTAAATTGAAACATTAAAAGTTCAGACCTTTAAATTGAAACATTCTACTTCAGACTTTCTAATTCAAACATTCTAAATCAAAATATAATTCAAAACATTCTAATTCAGAACATTCAAAATTAAACATTCTAAATCAAAACATTCTAATTCAAACATTTTAAATGAAAACATTCTAAATCAAAACATTCTAATTTAAACATTCTAAATCAAAACATTCTAATTCAAAACATTCTAAATCAAACATTCTAATTCGAACATTCAAATTCAAACATTTACATTAAAACTTTTAAATTCAAATTCAAATCTAATTCAAACATTCTAAATCAAACATTATAAATCAAACCATTCTAATTTAAACATTCTAAATCAAAACATTCTAATTCAAACATTCTAATTCAAACATTCTAAATTCAAACTTTCTAATTCCAACATTCTAAATCAAACCATTCTAAAACAAAAAACATTTTAATTCAAACATTCTAAATGAAAACATTCTATATCAAAACATTCTAAATCAAACATTCTAAAACAAAACATTCTAATTCAAACATTTGACTTAAAACTTTTAAATTCAGACATTCTAATTCATGTTCAAATTCTAATTCAAAATAAAACAGAGATTAAATCATCTTATTCCACCATATGTTTCCTCACACCTCTCTGTCTCTCTCTCTCTCTCTCTCTCTCCAGATGCATTTCATCTATCTGTCCCGCAGTACGAAGCGGATCTTGGCTGGTCTGGGGTCAGTGTTCACAGTGATGTTTGTTCTGGTCTGCTGTGGTCTGTTCTTCCCGTACTCTGCTGACCCGTCCAGCCCGCGACCCAAACGAGTGTTTGTCCAGGTACCGCCGTCACTGACCCGTGTTTACAGCAGGGTTATTAGAGTGAACTAAAACTAAAACCATAAACTACTGTCCTTACTTTGAATAAAATAAACATGAACTGAGTTTGTTTTTCTATATATATTTTAATTATTTCAACTAGTTGCCAAGGCAGGAAAAAAACAATAATTTAGTTTAACATGATGCACTAAAATAACTAAAACAAAGAAAAAAAAAATAATAAAAATGGTTTACAATAAGGTGTTATTAGTTAACATTAGTTATGCATTAACTAACATGAACTAACAATGAGCAATAGAACTTTTGATTGTAATAATGTATTAGTAAATGCTGAGATTAACATTAATATTAATAACTGCTGTAGAAGTGTTGCTCATTCTTAGTTCTGGTTAACTAATGTGAACAAATGAACCCTAATTGTAAAGTGTTACCATAAAAATGATATAGACGTATTTAAAAACAAAATGACAAACACACAATAAAAGTACTAAAACTTGAACTAAAATTAAAATGAAACAGAAAATATAAAAACTAACACATTCAGATGTTTTCAGCACACCACACGCAGGATCCACGCGCTGGACGGATCGCTGCAGAGCTCCGACTCCGGCTTATGGATCAACAGTCTGGATTACACCGGCATGCAGCACATCACTCCACATATCCCACAGATCAACGACAGCATCCGCATGCGCTGTCAGGACCAAATGCCTTACTGCGGCTTCCCATGGTTCCTCCCGGTCAAGTTCCTGGTCAAGTGAGTGAATGGAGACGGAGGGTCAGATGATGTACGAGTTCAGCCGCCTAAGTGACGTCTTCCTCTCGTTGTTTCAGGAAGAACTGGTATCTTCCGGCTCCTGAAGTCTCTCCCGAAGCTCCGCTGGAGTTCCAGCTCTTATCCAGACAGGAGACCGAATGGGGAAGTGTTAAAATGACCTTTGAGGTCAAAGGTGAGACTCCAGCCTCATTTTATCATGAACCTGATGGGCATGAGTTCGCTGGATTTTCATGGAATATAATAATGCCTGTTGATAACTTTATTCTTCAAAAATTTATCAAAAATTAAAATGACTGAACTTATTCTTCAAATGTTTTTAATAATTAAAACTGCTTTTAGTTGAAAATTACAAATAAAAACTTTTTAAACTAGTTTTATGACAAACATTTGCATATATAACAAACAAATAACAAATTTTGTTAAGTTTATTTGTTCATAATTATTTTTTTAAAAATGACAATGACTTTTAATTTATTTTTTTTTTTTTTTGTGTGTGTGTGTGTATATTTATATTTGTCTTGGTTTCAGAGAATAAAATGAAATGATCAGCATCACTCAATGATGAGTCAGTGTGTTTGACTTTAGTTCAGAGTCACAAACTCTCTCTCTGTGTTGATAATCATGAATAATCTCCACGTTCACAGTCTCCTGTTCTCACTTAGGTCCGACTCACATGTCTCTGTACCTGCTTCCTCACGCCGGCGCGTCTCTAAGCGGCTGGTCATTCGGCGACGGGACGCCGCAGTTCGACCTCAGCGGAGAGTACTTTATATTTTACTCTCACGGTCTCGACGCTCCTGCCTGGAACTTCTGGTTTGAGATCCAGGTGGGTTTGAGCTCATGTTTAACCTGAGGAGCACAGAAGCGTTTATTGTGTGAGTTCATGTGTTTTTCTCGTCTTCAGCCGCCCAAGTCCTCAGACGCGTCTCCTGACGAGGGCTTGATCTCTCTGGCCATCTCCGCTCATTATTTCTCCGGTCCGGACCGGCGAACGGAGCAGCTGGAGTCCTTACTGAAGAGATTCCCGGCCTGGGCGTTCCCGTCTTCATGGGTCAGCACGTACCACATGTACAGATACTGAGGGCCGCTCGCTCGAGGGCCCCGATCACACACACACACACCGCTCACTGCGGACCCGTGAACACCGTACGAACTCATTTATTCACATCAACCAACGCACAGTTTTTTGTTTTATTTTATTTTGTCTAGGTCATATTTCCACACAAAATCAAAAGAAAAATTAAGATTACTTTAGGACAGTTAAGATTTTTACTTTGTGACCTTTTTTTTTTTTTTTAAATATAATTAAACGTTTTATGTTTCACGTTTTTCATTTGACATATTATTTATCTATTTTTTGTTATTTTTTATTATTTCATTTTTTTTTTTTTTTCATTATTTCTGATTCTTATTAATGAAATAACATGATTTAATAAATATTTCTAAAAAAAAGTCATGTACTTAATAAATAAAAATATAGCATTTTTAGAAATAATGCGAATTACAAAAACAAACTAAATTAATTATTTTTTAGAAACATTAGTTTGTTTTTGTATTTTTCATTATTTCTGATTCTTAGTTATTAATAAATACCATGATTTAATAAATATTTCTAAAAAAGTAATGTACTTAAATTAATAAAAATATAGCATTTATAGAAATGATTATTGAAATTGAAAAAATAATTTACTTTTTGTTTTTGTAATTCAAATAATTTCTGATTGATTTATTTTATTTTTTAATATTAATTTTTATTAGCATTAATTAAAGAGAGTACAACAAAACATACTACCACAATTCATAAATACTTCAGAATTTAAATATAATTTTTTTTTTAAACCGTAATGAGATTTACAAAGGAGTTTAATTGTCATGAAAATAATGCAAAACATCTGAACGGTTTTGATTTTACGGTGAAATGTCACATGATCTCGCCCAGTTTTTTGAGATTCATCTGTGTCTCAGTATTTCTGTGGTCATGTGACTCAGTCGGTTTAGTGGTTTCAGCTGGTCTTTAGTTTCACGTCTCTCCTGCCGGACCGAGACATTCACTGGTTCCAATGGAACAAACACAACGAGATTCAATGGGAGATCACGTCGTGTCAGAATCACCGTCATCATAAGTAGTGATGATGTAATTTCCTGTCGGTGACCTCGTGATGATGACGGTCATTCAGGCAAGCCGTTTTACTCGTTTATGGTGTTTTAGGTGCAGCTTTATTTTCAGATTGAGTTCTGATCATTCTGGTCAAATGCACATTCAGCTGGATCCAAACAAAAACATGCAGAACCTTGAAACCCAAGTGCTTTTTTATTTATTCGATTTTGAAGCGTTGGATGATTGTTCATGTTTGTATGTTTTTTTTATTTGAATCGTTGCAGCAGGAAAAATGGTGTATAACTTCTGGACTGAACTGGATTTGAAGTCTTAAAATGACCTGTATTAACCATCATAACTATTATTATTATTATTACTACAGTAAATACAAACTTCAGAATCTTTGTCCTTTCATTATTTGACTGTTGGATTAAGTTATGGCAGTTTTACTTGAGTATCAGTAACTGGATGGTACCTGGTGTTTGAATGGTTATGGTAAAGATATGACTGAACTGGATTTGTATGTTTGAGAGCCGTGTTTATCTGACGAGGAACATCTGGATGATTTCAAGCTCTTTGTGAGACAGATTAAACTGAATGTGAATTATATGTTCGCTAACACTTTACAATACCGCCTCATCTTATAGTTAATGCATTAGCTAACATGAACTAACAATATTTTACAGCATTTATTAACATAGCTAGTGCATTCGCTAATGTTAAAGGTACGCTGTGTAACCCTCTAGCGGTTAAAAACAAAACTGCATGTATTTCGTGGAAGAACATTGTTTTGGTTGTGCTTCGGCTCTGCGTGACTGTGCGGATGAATATGATGATCAAGCTGATTAGCTAAAGACGTTACTGTAGCTTTACCCATTAATAGACACGGTACTTCCTTGAAATAAACTCTTAGAGAGCTACATACAGCAATTTATCTGTTCAGTAAAACGCCTTACTCACCTGTTGAGTTATAAAAACGCCATCATCTCCGCGTCGCTTTTAAATCCAAATCCCTCAGTTCATCTCCTAAAGCCAAGCCAGTGTTGATTCTGGTTTTATAACGAGCTTTGTCGCGTTCTCTTGTCGTTAACAGACTCTCCTCTGTTCGCCATTTGTTTAAAACGGGAGATTTAGCGGCTCCATGTCAACCTTTCTCGCTCGTTCTGATAACTAACCTCTGCCACTCCCACACCAGAGACACGTCAAAGTAGGCGGGGCAACTTCTCTCTGTACGGATATGACGAGACACACGGGCGAGTGACGTATGTACGTAATTTCCCACCAAAACCATCCCGATGGGTCTAAAAATATAAACACTTATAATAGGCTTGCAGTAGCGAATCAGGGTAGGAACAAAACACGTTATGGAAGAAGGATTGCTGTATTAACTCATTTAAATTTTAAATTGTTAGTTTTGAACAAAAAAAAGTTACATAGTGTACCTTTACAGCTGAAATTAAAATTATTAAATACATTAAATTAATGTAGTTAACACAACGTTATTGTAAAGTGTTAGCAGATTTTTTTTTTTTTTAATTTGTGCTGCTGTAATTGCATTTCTGATGGTTATTTATGCATTTAGACTAATTTCTTTTTTTTTTTCGGTTTGATGAGCTCGAGATCTGGTTGCTTTTGTCTAATCAATCTAACACTTTTGATTGTAAATATGTATCCTCTAACTAATTTCAATTCAAATGCACTGATAAGTGTATCTTTGTCGCAGATTTCAAAGGAAATGGAAATATAACTGACACCTCTGATAGTGAATGTTTGATTAATCCTGTTCATTATTTTACCTGCTTTTTTGTTTTTGTTTGGGATAAAAGTCGACATACGTTTGGGAGAATGTTCAATGAGAATTATTTTGTATGAATGACAGGATGTTACTCTTAATTTTTAAATATGTATTCATACTAATCCATGACATAAGGTCTTACCGGCATCCTTTACTAATTAACCTAGTGTTCGTTACATTTGCATGTCTGACTTGAGCAAACAAAAGCAATTATTCACAGAAAGTCCTGCACATCAGCGGTAAGATACAGTCAGCATTCACTTAACGATAAAAATCTGTAAAGATAAAGATTGTCAGTTTTGTCATATTCTGAAACATTTTATAATTCAGGCTGTATGAAACTATCACACAAATGCTGTATTTCTGATCTTCACGAATCACTTGAGTTGTTTAACTGTCTATTAATGTCTGAGAGTTTGAGTTCCTGTCAGATTTCTGTGAATATTTTCACTTGTTTTGTCTGGTTCAGATTGTTTATTTATAGTATATGCTGCACTCAATTGTTCTTGCAAGACAAATCAATTTTCTATAACAAAATCAATTTCTGTCTCCTGTCATTTGTCTATTTTTCTCGGTTTGTTCAGTTAGTCAACAATTTGAAGATTTTTTTTTAATATATAAACACTAAAAGTTTGGGCTCAGTAATATTTTTTATGTTTTTGAAGTCTGCTCACCGAGGCTGGATTTATCTGACCAAAAATACAGTAAAAAATATGAACAGTCCTTTTAAATGTGAATATATATTAAACTAATTTATTCCTGTGATCAAAGCTGAATTTTCAGCATCATTACTCCAGTCTTCAGTGTCACATGATCCTTCAGAAATCATTCTAATATGCTGATTTGCTGCTCAAGAAACATTTATGATTATCAATGTTGAAAAGTGTTTCATATTTTTGTGGAAACCATAACATTTTATTTTTCATTATTTTTTTTATTTGAAACATTTACAATCTTTTGTAACATTATAAATGTCTTTTTGCACTTTTGATCAATTTAATGCATTCCTGACTAATAAAAGTATTAATTTCTCCTACTGACTCCAAACTTTTGAATGGTAGTGTATATGAAGATACTTGAAACTGATCAAAACATACAGCACACATGATGTTTAAAAAATAATTTATTGTTCTTTATGTACAGGAAATATAGAAAACAGAGTAGAAAAGTTATTGTACAGCAAACTCTCTGTACACTGCATTGAGAAGAAACTCCAGGGTCGCTGGAGCCTTTAAACTGTACAGATGAAGAAACGTCCAGATAAAACCCTCCAGCTCAACATCAGTCCAGTGACGTCAGCGGGACAGAGGGATTGTGGGTAATCTGTACCATGAACATGTCAGTGAATCTCACACACAGAGGGCTGTCCAGAAGCTCTTTGGTTTGTGAATATCATGATCATCACTGCATACGTTCCTCACGAGAACATAAACCTGCGTTAGGAGGAGAAGAAACCACTTAAACCAGCCTAACGCTGCTCCGCGCCGCTGGTCTTACAGGGGTTTGGGCACTTGTCAGCTGGTTTGGCAGCCCTATGAACCGGCTTAAACCACCACAGACTGGTTTAAGCTGCTCATTCGAGCCGTTTAGGGGGAAATAAAACATTAAAATAAAGATGCATCTCATTAAAGCTGCTAAATACTCAGAGACGACAGTCAATGATGCATAAGAACTAGAATAACTAGAATAATAATCATAATACAAAGGCATTCCATAAGTGTAGATGATTTGGTCCGTTCTGAAGGCATGATGTTCATGAAGACGAACACTGAACACTCATTTAATACTGATGATGCCGTTCAGATATTAGAAAACACACAAATCGCGCGCGACTCCCTGAAACGAAAGAAAAACGTCCGTCTCTTTGTCCAGCTGCTCCTCAAATAAATAAACATAAAATTGCAACGACGCAAAAAAAAGATTGCAATAATGCTGTCAGCCGAGATATAGTGATGACAAACTGCACATTTAGGATTACTGACAGAAAGATAATACATTTTATCATCTTGGCTGTAAAGTAATGTGGAGAAATAAATAATGCATGTTTGATTGCGTCAATGCCTTCATGAAGATCTGCTTGACATTCATCAGGCATGTTTTTCCCAAACTTTCATCATCATCATCATCATCATCATCATCATCATCAAGGCACACGAGCACAGCGAAGCACTGGACTAGTGTTGGAATCAGAAACGCCTTAAAAACAAAGAACAAAACGACAGACCGGCAGCTGAAGAAAAGACATGATCCAGATCAGACGCCACAGACGAGGGAGACGCACATGTATGACCTCAACACGTCTGAAGTCTTCCTCAAATACATTTGCATCGAATAAAATGGGCTGATATTTCATGATTAACATTAAAACATGAAGCCAGAACAAAAAAAACAAACCAAAAACAATAAAAAAACATGGTGATAAACACTTCATCTGACTCATGAAAGCAGAAACGCAGGTGTGCGTGTGTGTGTGTGTTTTATGAAATCATTATTTGGTGTAAAGCTGGCCGTGAGACCTGATGCTGTAACGACAACTCAAAATTATTTCTTTCTTATTTTTGTCTTATTTTGCATTTTGTTGTCTTTTTCAGCACAAATATCATCCTGAACTCAAGATACATTTACTGGAGAAGCAAAATGACTGAAGATATTAAGTAATTTTGAAGATATTAAGTAAAAAATGCATCAAAATGATCAAGTTTATGCTCAATAAATACATCTAATATAGTGATGAAAAATATAGTGATGAAAAAAATGCATATTTAAGATTAATGACAGAAAATAATTATCAGAAATAGAGTTTTTCATCTTGGCTGTAAAATAACATTGCCAAATAAATAATGCATGAGTTTGATTATGCCTTGACTTAATTTATAATAGGAAAACAACACTAAATATCTTATCAAAATGAAATTTATGCTTAAAACAAGAACAAATATCTGCCAATGGAGTCAGAAAATTAACTTCATTCAAATGAGATATTTGTTCTCGCTTCATTTTGATACTTTTTTCCATGAACAAGACCTAACATGCTTCTCCAGTAAATGTATCTTGATTTAAGAAAGTTTAAATATTTGTCCTGGAAATGACAAAAAAGAATAAAATAAAATAAGACAAAAAAATATGTCTATTTTATATGTGAAGAGGAAAAAAAAAAAAAAACGACGCATTTGACCACAGGATGGAGAAAACACGGCAAAACGCACACAACACTGCAGTCTGGATGGAGCTGAAATCAAATAAAAAGACAAACACACACTCACGCTCGTGTCCAAACACTCACACACTTGTAACACGGTCACGGAGCAGCACAAACGCGTCTAGTGTTCCTCAGCTGCAAGGGTCATGAGAGGGTGCAGTCGTACGACCCTTCTTCCAGCGCCTCCTCCTCCTGCGCTGCCTCTGGTGTGTCGTCCAGCGGCCGGGCGTTGGCTCCGGAAGGGCCATCCAGAGGCAGCGGGTGAGCGGAGGTCACGACCCCGCGGACGTCTTCGGCTCTGGGCAGCAGCAGCGGCGGCTCCGACAGCTTGGACGCTCCGGTCGGCTGGAACGCCTCAGGCTGCACCTGCTCCACAGGAACCTCCATCAGCTTCAGCAGCTGCGGGCGAATCAGGTTCAGGAACGGCTTGTAGCCCAAACTGACAGGGAATCAGAACAGAGAGAAAGTCAGTGAATAAACATTTTGAACCCCAAACTTTTGAACTACTTTTTCTTCATCGCTTCTTCATCATTCAATTTTCTCAATATGATAAACCATATAATACTGACCAATCAGACGAGACCCAGAGGTCGACAGCTATCAGACCAGCTCTGATGCTCTGGACCGTTTCTGACGGGACCTCTGGACTGTCCAAGAACCCCACAACCTGCTTAATGACGCTGGCGTCTCGTAAGATCAGCCCGATGATGACACACCACTCCAGACAGCCCGCCTCCATGAACACGTGCAGCAGATACCTGAAAACCATCACACACACAACAGCATCTTCAGAACCGCATTTCAATTCAATCTGTTTACTGGCACAAGGGTGGGGCAACCTGTCACTCACATGAGATCCACCAATAGCAAATCTCAACCATCAAATCAATTCCCCACAGACAAAATCAAGCCCTGCCTTACATTTGTTCTTGTTCCAGAAGCCGTTTCACTCAGATATACGGCACAATAAGGAAGAAAAGACTACAGAAGGAGTATGTCATTCCAAACATAGTCAGTGATTTGATTGGTTCCCGGTTGATGAGCTCATGATGACTCACCGCAGCTGCACTTGACTCTTGTGCGGCCCTTTATTGGCCAGCTCCATGGAGATGTGCTCCAGCTCTGATTGGGTGAGATTGAGGGTGGAGAAATTCTCATCCACCATCGTCCAATCACCATCCACCATTGAACTGGTCTCAGTGAGGTCCGTGGCTGAACCGACGCTGTACTCCTCTGCTGAATAGATAAACCAAAAGAAATATAAGACAGAAAGACAGAGAGAGAGACAGATATAGAAAGACAGATTTTATTCTCTCACCTTTGTTAATAAGAGGAGAGAGAAAAGCGTCCTGCGTCTGCGGTCCTCCGTGAGAGGAGGCGGAGTCCAGTTCCTTAGACACCGCCCCCAAGCCATCAAGCCAGCTGTGATTGGCTGTGGTGACCTGAGGAGGCGTGGTGTCCATGTCACTGATCAGCAAACTGTCCGCAGACTGAGACTTCAGCAAACGAGAACTCAACACTACGATGAGAGAGAGAGTTAATGTGATTGGTGAGTCATAATCATATATATATATATATTATATATATATACACACACACAAGCCAAAGACTAACATTAGATGGACCTTAGTTAAAAAAAGAAAAATAAAGTTGGAAAAACAATAATATATATATAAAAAAAAATAATAATAATAATAAAATTTTATATACATAAATATAAATATTATCTTTTTCATATTATATAGAGAAATATATTATATGAAATTTAGAGAGAAAATAAAAAAAAGTTTTATATATATATATATATATATATATATATATATATATATTTATTTATATACATATATGAGATTTTACTATTTTTTATTTTCTCTAAATGTTGTATATAATTTTTTTTTTTTTTTTACATTTTCTTTCTATATTTTTCATATATACACAATGATTTATTAATATAGATCATATTTAATATATATTAACATTTGTAGTTTAAAACCTGTCTTCTGAAACTGATTATGACAATAGGTGGAAAAAACATTTACACACCTGGGCGGCAGCGTCCGTTCTTTAGTGGCGAGCTAATGGAGCATGCTGGGATCACAGGGAATGGCCACAGGAAGTCCTTGTGCAGGCATTTGAGGGCAGTAACAAAATCATCAACCCGTGCCACCCGTGTGCGCTCCCGACACAGCCAGCCAATCAGCTCGAAGCCTAGCTGGGCGGAGAAACAGCCCAGGTCCCGCAGTCTCACCTGCTCCAGCAGGTGGCGCGCGTGTCTCCACAGCATCATATCGATGTAGAGATTCTCCGCAGAGTCGCTGTCCTTACACCAGCGGTCTCCACTGAGAACACACACACACACACACACACACACACACAAGAATCTTTATTATCTGAATCGGTTTATATGAACAAACTGTCCAAACAAAACAATCAGATCTCCCAACACTACTGCGTAACTGTCTGATGAAGCTGTGAGATTAACATCTGAATCATGTATGTTGTGTTACCCTTTGGAGGACGGGCCGGAGGGCATGCTCAGGGTCTTCTGCAGGTTGAACTTCCCGCCTGCGATGCTGTCAGCTGACTGAGACATACTGATGCTGCGGTTACGGAAGAACTCAAAGCCGCCCGTGGAGCTCTGCTCCTGCACACAAACATCTCAAACCATCACATGAGCTTCAACACGGAGCATCATTCTCAGCGCGGCCTGTCGAATTCTCACCTGTGTGGTGGGTGTGCTGGGCGGAGTCTCGCTCTCCCCTGAACCAATGGCCTTGAGGAAGCGCATCATTTGACGACAGAGATCCCATTTGCCCTGCTCGAGGGCCGTGTTGAAGAGCAGAGTGGCGTGTTGACGGCTGACCGCTGGAACCTCCATATTCTGAGATGAACACATACAAAAATCATAAAAATAATATGAATAAAATAAGATTATTTAAATAGATGCCCTCTCTATTATCATGAAAAAGCCATTTAGGACTTTGGGTTTAGAAATGCATAATTGTTCCATTAGTTCATCCAGAAAAGACGACATTTGTAAAATATAAAATATGATATATGCATGATTATCAACACAAACCTGATTGAGAGGGCAGATATACAATCTTATGTGAAAAGAATCTT
Organism: Ctenopharyngodon idella; assembly: GCF_019924925.1. Taxonomy (NCBI): domain Eukaryota; kingdom Metazoa; phylum Chordata; class Actinopteri; order Cypriniformes; family Xenocyprididae; genus Ctenopharyngodon; species Ctenopharyngodon idella. The sequence goes on along the minus strand of NC_067240.1, from coordinate 1,794,003 downwards.
TATTCAAAAAAATTTTTTGAATAGTTATGCTCAAATTGAGAATATTTGTCTTAAATGTGTTGATTAGACAGCAAGTCTAAAAACTAGAGATATTAAAATTAAAGATAATGAAGCCACTTCACAGAAATAATTTGTTCACGCCAAATAAAAAGTTAATATGCTCGATTAAACGCAGATTTAAAGGTCACTTTATTCATGGCTCAAATGTAAAAACAATCAATGTTGACAAGAAGCTCTTTTTAGTAACATTATTTTTGTCACATTTCAAGTGAAAAGATTAATGGGTAGAAATAAACATTATTTTTAATTGAAAAATGCAGGAATTGCTAGCTAATGTGTTTTTTTGTCAGATCTCAAGTAATTTAAGCAGCTTTTATGAGCTCATAATAATACATACAAATCTGTAAGAATTAATGTTTTTTTTTTAGGAATTTTAAAATGCTCTTTAATTTAAAAGTTGTTTATTTATTGCCATATCAGCTTCAAAAAGCAATTACATGGCAGATACAGATTCAACATTCAACAATAACATATAATTACAAACACCTTATAAAGTTTTTCTGGGTCCATCTTTCAACATAATTACTTCAAATTTTCTTGACATCAATTTTTTTTATTTATATATTTGCTACACCACAGAATCTAACCACTAATCTACAATATAATAAATAAAAACATTTTATTAAACTCAACATATAAAAAAAGAGACTAATTATTGTATCAGTGTTATTTTAGTTTTTAATTAAGTTTTATTTTAGTTTTATTAATATTTTGAATTAGATTTAAATTTTATGTTTTTAGTTTACATGTTAATTTTAGCTTAATTTTTATATTAATATTATTTTTATATCACGGTTCAGGTTTAATTTATTTTTATTTCAGTTTCAGTTTTTATTTAATTCCAGTTAATAATTTTAGTGCTTCATTTTACACTTATCTCAAGGCAACATATCTAATAAAAATTCTAACTAATATTTATATTTAATTTAATTTCAGCTTTATTTCAATTAACAAATGTTTTTAATAGTTTTAGTTTTAGCTAACGATAATAATATAAAAAGATTCTTTAAATGTACTTCTGATCTGATCTTACAAAATATTCTATGAAAAATGTCTAATTTTATTTATTTGTTTGTTAAATCACAGACCATTCAAAGTGGGTTAAACTACTGAAAATGTAAACATAAATGTGAACATAAATGGTGAGCACCTACAGATAATGGTGACTTATTTCAAGAGTATTTTATTTTTTCAATATATATCTCAAGTGTTTTGGTATTTATTTAAATGTGGTGTTTATTTCGTGTTTCTCAGGTGAAGTTTGTGTCTCACCTGCAGGATGATCAGGTATGACGCTGCCGTGTCCAGATCCTGCGCCATCAAGCACTCCTCGAACAGGTCTTTAGGGTTCCCCACGGCGGCGAACAGGTAGTTCCACAGAGCGTATTCGGTTTTGCGGGCGCAGTGGACGATGGTCTGCAGGAAGAGCGGGAACTCTGTCACGAACTTGGCCACGGTGGGCAGCAGCGGGTCGGGGATGGGCTCTCTGGACGTGGCCTCCTCCTCCAGCACCACGTGCACCATGAGCTCCAGGACGTGAGGGAAGTACGGCAGCGAGGCGCAGGACTGCGCCAGCATCAGCGCCTGCTCGCCGAGGTTTCGCACCAGCAGCTGACGCAGGATGTGGTGGAGGTAGATCTGGGACGTGCGCTCCACCGTGCAGAACGGGAAGAGCGCCTCCAGCGGCTCGGCGGACGAGCCCAGGCCGTCGAACAGCATGGTTTCGTTGGAGGCGCCCAGGATGAGCGCGTCCTCGAAGAGCACGGTGAGCGGGTAGATGTTGATGTGGAAGGGCAGCATGATCCTGCGCGACAGGAAGGAGTGAGGTTTGCGGTGGTCTCGGGGAAACAGAGGGAGCCACACCTTCATCCCTGCCTCTCCGCACGACAGCCACAGCGCCTCCATCAGGTGGCGTTTCTTGCGGTTGCTGCGGCAGGTGGTCCAGACGTTCTCCACGCACTGAGCCAGAACCACCGGCGGACAGAACGGAAGCTGCCGGAGGGAGTCACGCATTAGTTAAACGTCAGATAATCACAGATTGACATTCAACAGCGCTGCCCACTTTTTCAGCGGCCTAGTCTTCGTTAAAGCCAAAAAAACTATGAGGAGAATCACAAACTTTGATTTGAAGCAAAAAAGTATTTGAAAACAGGACAGAAAGACAAACATACAACTTAACAGCTGTAATGAGGTTAAGAACTACAATCCCATGAAGCATTGCACATGACAATCAATAGAGAAACATGAAACTATTGATTTAAAGATGTTGATAATGTATATATTAATGATTTCTGGAGGATCATGTGACACTGAAGACTGGAGTAATGATGCTGAAAATTCAGCTTTGATCACAGGAATAAATTATATTTTACAAAGTATTCAAATAGAAAACAGCTGTTTTACATTATATCACCACTGTTTTTACTGTATTTTTGATCAAATAAATGCAGAATTGGTGAGCAGAAGAGACTTTTGATCTAGTGCTGTGTTTGTATACGTGTATATATAAACAATAAATTTAACATTTTTTGCAAAGTATGCTTAGATACAATAGTTTGAGAGTGTAGGGAGATTGAATCAATTATGTAAATTGCATAATCAAGTATATGATATGAAGTATAATTAGTATTGGTGGCGATTTCTCAGGAGAATCATAGGTAATGTAGTTTTTCATCAGGAATACTGCTGTTAAATGTGATTATTTATAAAAAAAAAAAAAAAGCTGAAACAACAAAAGCATATATCATTGATTAACAACCTCGGAGCTCACAGTACGTCTGTCTTAAACGGATAAGTCATCGTTAATAATCAATTCCTTATCAAGAAAAAGAATGAGATCTTTCCTTTCAGAACCCAACTATAAGATCAGGATGAGGGGCGGGGCATCAAACTCACCAGCTTCGTCTGATTGGCTGGCGTGTCCTTCTCTCGTACCTGCGGGCCGGATCGGTCTCTCTGCAGCATGATCAGCTGACCAGCCAAATTCAACAGGATACTCTCAGCCGAACAGGCCTGACACACACAGACGGGTCATGAGTACACATACAGATGGGTGTGTATGTGTGTGTGTGTGTGTGTGTGTGTGTGTGTGTGTGTGTGTGTGTGTGTCAGTGAGTGAGTGTGTGCGTGCGTGCGTGCGTGTGTACCTGCTGCGGGGCTTTGAGTGTGATCCCGGTCTCGGTCCGTACTGACGTGAGGGTCACAGACACCACCAGACCAGGGTGAGGAATATAGCGAGACATGGAGACCTCCTGCAACAGCTCCACACTGGCTGACGGGTTCGGACTGATGACAGAGAGACGAGAACATTCAAGAAATGTTAATGACAAATACAAAAACATTTATCTTGCAAAACATAAAAGTGTCAAAAAAATAGGCATTCTGGGTCATATCTATGGAGCACCAAAGTACTTGAAATAACAGAATTAAATACAATTATTCACCACTGATTGACACTTTCAATTATTATGAAAAGGCTCTTTAGAAAAGTCAAGGTTTGGAAATACAAAAAAAAAAAAAAAAAACCCTACAATATATAAATAAATAACACTAAATTATACACACACATTGGATTATTACAAAATAAACTAGTACATTTATCACTGATCATCTCTTTATTTTAGCGTGTGTGTGTGTCACCTGTCGTGTCGTTTCTCGATGCTGTACAGGCAGATGGAGCAGTCGGCCCGGAACAGGATCACCACGTTACGAAACACGTTCAGCAGCAGCGTGTCGGCGTGAAGTTTAGTGACGCTGGCAAACGCGTTATCCAGGTTAGACGAGCGGACGTACAGCCTCAGCTATAAGTCATGAAACCACAAGACAGTTGATTAAACACAAATCAATACTGACAAATCAGAGGAATGTTTGTGTAATCGTTCTTGCCTCTTCCTGCCGGTCGATGAAATTATAACAGGCAACAACAACAAAGTCGTTCCACCACGCGAGACCGCCCGTCACCGCCATATTCTGCTCCTGGAAACACACATCAGTTTAGAAAGTTTCCATCACAGGCTTTTACCACTGGAATGAAAAAACACTGCGTTTACCTGCGTGACATTACCGAACAGTTTCCATTTCCTGCTATATAAGGAATAATGTGCAAATCCACGGCGACCAGCGACGGCCACACACTGACCAGACCAGTCTATAGCTGCGAACTAAACACACAAAGACAACAGGAATAAATCATTCATTTCATAAAAAAAAGGATTTTTGGAACCAAATGGAACACTGACAAGCTCATTAACATATGACCACCCACATTTGCATATCTACATCTATAGAGAGCATTAGTGCCCGCCCACTTTTTCAGCAGTGCTGGTATTTTTCACATTAATTTTTCCCCCACAGGGATTTTAAAAAGTTTTTGTTGAAGAGTTATAAGCCACGAACCGAGCCAAATATCTACAAGGAGAATCACAACATATATATGTATATATAAATATATACATTTGAAACTTTGGCAACTTTCAGAAAGCAATGGACACTTAAACTTAAAAAGCTAAAAATTAAGAATTACAAGTATATAGACAGAGGCACACTATGAAATACATACAATATTCCACATAAATATATTGCCATGGTTAATAAAATGTACACTACCATTCAAAAGTTTTGGGTCGGTAAGATTTTCTGCTCACTAAGGCTGCATTTAATGGATCAAAAATACAATAAAAACAGCAAAATTGTGAAATATTTTTACAATTTAAAATATCTGTTTTCTATCTGAATATATTGTAAACTGTAATTTATATCCAGTGATCAAAGCTGAATTTTCAGCATCATTACTCCAGTCTTCAGTGTCACATGATCCTTCAGAAATCATTCTAATATGATGATTTGCTGCTCAAGAAACATTTATGATTATTATCAATGTTGAAAACAGTCATATTTTTGTGGAAACCATCATACATTGTATTTTTCAGGATTCTCTGATGAATAGAAAGGTCAAAAGAACAGCATTTATATGAAATATAATCTTTTGTAACATCTTCACTGTCGCTTTTTATAATTTTACTGCATTCTTGATGAATAAAAGTAATGATTTTACTGATCCCAAACTGCTGAACGGTAGTGTATATTGAGATATATTGCACTTTGAAATGTATATATATTCCACATATAGCCATTAAAGTCATATGCGACGTTGTATGAGGCAACAAATGTGTTGTGGTGCATTTAAATTAGTTTAAAATAGTCTTAATAGTATAAAAATAGTATTAAGTGTTTAGAAAATGAGTACAATGTGGCGGTTCTTACCCTGATGGGCCAGTTTGTCTCTAGATATGTGCTGTGAATCTGCAGAGAGGAGGAAAATAAAGCATCTTTCAGACTCTGAGATGAAACAACTTGAGCTTGTGATGGAGCTCAGAGCGTGTGATCATGTACCTGAACCACCTGCCAGTGCTTGTGGCCCAGTAAAGTGCTGAGACCCTGAGAGAGAGGGGTGGACGCTGACGGCCGGTGCAGAGGGCTGCCGCTGTCCCGCGACGAGCTCTTGTCCGACGCGCTGTGAGCCTGAGTCGGGTCTCCACAGGTCAGATACAGACGGTCCTCTCCCTGCAGCAGCACCTGCTCCTGGTTACTCTGAACACACACACACGGATGTAAGACCATCTATACTGTATCTATACAAATAAAATCAGTGTAAAACTAAGAAAATTTACTAGCCAATGGCAATTCTACTGCTAAGGTGTGCGTAGAGGGTTGAACAGTCACATGCACTTTAATGGAGAGTCATTAAACGCAGCCAGTTTGTTTTAAGAGAATGTAATACATCTGTGCATCAGGTCCTGCAGTGTGAATGAAGCGTTTCTCACCGTGCACGGGTTGACGGTCAGCGCGCTCTTAATGAACTGAAACTGCAGGATCCCGGCCTGCTGGAGTTTCTCGTCTCCTTCCGCTTCCACAGGAGTGGCGTCCGTGCTGCTGATCACCCACAGGTGGTATCCCTCCACACCCCAACTCTGACGACACACACACAGTCATGCAGTTAGCAGATGCTGTTATACAGGCCAATATACATAAGGCCAATTCACACCGACAGACACTGACCAACAGGGACAATCACCAGATTACAGTCACATTTCAGACATTCAACGACCTGACAAGCGCCGATTCAGCATGTTCAATTGGAGAAAACAAGCTCCGACAGACGGCAATATGGGTAACACACTGACGCCGTCTGTCGGTGCAGTGTGAATTTGCCTTTACATTTCATTCAAGCTATACATTTGATCAGGGAATCGAAACCATGACCTTGGTGTTGATGATGTGCAATAAAACTATAACCATAATTTCATTACTTGAAATAAAATAAAGCTAGTTGTCAAGGTTTAAGTTGAAATACTAAAATAACTAAAACTAAATTTCATATATACAGTATTGGCCAAAAGTGATGCCAGGAGTGTTTTTAAATCACCCTACAAGTTCAATTAAACTTAAAATATTGAAAATATTTTATATTTTTTTTAATTTTGTAAATATGAGGGGAGAACAACACACTAAACTTGGTTAAGGTATTTATCTAACAAAATTATTTGGCAAAAAAGGCAAACTACAGCCACACACATATACACACACACACACACACATATATATTATATTATATTATATTTTATATATATATATATATATATATATATATATATCGTAATGCTTTACAATAAGGTCTCAGTTTACATCATTTAATGCATTAGTTAACATGAACTAACAATGAGCAAATTATTTTTTAATTATTAATTTAAAAAACGTATTAATATAAAAAATATTAACTTTAAAATATAAAAATATTAGTAAAAATATAATTGTTCATTGTTTGTTCATGTTAGTTCAAAGTGCATTAATGTTGACAAATACTTTTAATAAAAAAAATGTATTAGTAAATGTTGAAAATTGACATTAACTAAGATTAATAATTGCTGTAGAAATAGTGTTCATAATTATTGTCAACCAATGTAGTTCACTGATGTTAAAAACAAAACCTTATTGTAAAATGTTACCAAAAAAAAAAACCCTAAAAAAAAAAAAAAAAGAAAAAAAAAGACTAAAACTTTAAAATTAAAATGACAACAGAAAACAAAAAATAAAGTCTAATTTAAAACGTGAACAAAACTATAATAGTATCTCAACGATACTAAAATAATTTTCATTTTTGTGCACCGTAAAAAATTTTTTTTGAGTTGGTTATGAATCGTGTTATGATGGTGAATAATAGTTCATGTTTCCACACTCACCATAGAGCTGATCTTCAGAGGGTCTTTCTTCGTGCCGTCTGAGCGATAACTGCATCAGGAGAACATCAAGACAAACAATCACACTTTACAATAAGTTTTCATTACTTCACATGAACTAACAATCTCAGTTAATGTAAATCTCAACATTTACTAATACATTATTAAAACCAAAAGCTGTATCTGTTAACATCAGTTAATGCACTGTGAACTAACATGAACATTTTTATTAACTAACATTAACAAAGCTTAATAAATGCTGTAAGAATATATTGCTCATTGTTAGCTCACAAACTAACTAACAAAAAGATTAATAAATACAGTAACGAATGTATTGCTCATTGTTAGTTAATGTTAGGATCAGGTTTACCAATTATTTTTTAAATGTAAACACTGTAATTTGTGGTTACTCATCAGGAAGTTTTGTTATACATGCCAACTGTGTTGTTTGTCAAGAATTTAATTAAAAATCTGACATTAAACTGCTTAGACTAGTCTTACAAGTTAGTCATCTAAAATTTTTCTTCAAGGCTGGTCATAACTTTAAGTCAGTTACATAAAAAGTTAGATCGGTCTAAATTAAATTGGAAAAGTTAGACAGATTACACCTTGGTTAACTGCAAGTTGGTCAAACTAGTTCTTAAGACACGGTCTTAACATAGTGGCTAAGTTTATGCAACTGACCCCATTACACCATGATATTACAAGAAAGTAGCTAGACATTTGATTTTTGGATAAAGAAATTAAAGCCTGTTATAATTATGCAATATTAGTTAATGCATTGTTAGGTAATACTAACGAGACGAGAAAAAAAGTCAAGATGCAAAACTCAACAACTAGTGGCATCACCTGAGTTACAGTATAGTAAAGACAGTAAAACCGTGGTGATGATAAAGTCATGTGAGTGTGTTTGTGCGACTCACGCGAAGTCCTCTCCGAGTGTGCAGATGAGATGAGCTCCGAACACGCTCCACAAGGACAGACCGCCACAGTCCCACGTCACCATGGCAACACTGCAGTCCGGAGACCAGCGGATCATCTTCACAGGGCCCGTTTTATTCCAGACATCTGGGACGAGAGCGGGAGGGAGGTTAAAAGGAGCTTCAGACTAACTAAACCAGGGTAAATGTTTCCAGAAGACAGAGAAATGAGGATCAACATATGGAAAAGTAAGCTGGAATGGGAATTTTGTTTGTTTGTGATTTCTTTCCTCTCTGAATATCATTTTTTTTACCAATTTGTGCAGACAAGATATGCAATGAGACAATCTGAAAGCAAACCCAACAACAACAAAATTACATTTAAGGAAAAATCTGTGTAAAAAAATTCAAGTGTAGTTTGATTGTACTGTAATATAACAATGCATAAAACATTAAAAAAAATACAGAATGTTTTTAAAAATTCATCTTTAATAATGATTATGAGGTTAGGATAAAGCTGTTTAAATTACATGAGTTAAAGCACTTTTAACATAATATGGTTTATAACTTCTGAGCAGTAGGTGGCGCTATGATGAAACTCTGCATGCACTTAAGTCATGCCTGTGATGACATGTACCAAGTTTCGTGTCAATACACAAAACTTTTGCAAAGATACAGCCACATATCCATTTTGATGTGCTCGCAGTCAAATTTGTTGACACAGTATAAAACAAAAATATATCAAAAATCTTTTAATAACTTTTTGTCATGAGTGTCTGTAGATGCTACATACCAAATTTTGTACAAATCGGAATTTCGTAGGAGTTCGAAAAAGTAGGTTTTGAATAAAAATCAATATGGCGGACAGTAAGTATGGTAGAACATGGCAAATTTGGTATCGTAGGACAATCATCTAATGATGTAAGTTAAATGACAATATGTTGAATTTTTAATGTTATAAGCATTTTCATAAATTTTATTATATCTCTTGACCACTAGGGTGCGCTGACCTTTAACTTTACAGGTCCTCTCAGAACATCGATGACTCATACAGAGTTTCGTAATGATACGTTCAGCATTTTATAACAAAATTCAAAATGGCCGATGCCCAAAATGGCCGACCAAAGAAAATTGGTATCGTTCAACTCAGCATGCCCATGATTTTAGGACAAGGCATTCAAAAGTTATAAGCAAAAATAGCCATTTTTCCTATCTCAGCACTAGTAGGTGGCGCTGTGACGATACTGTGTATGTACCCCCAAGTCATGCCTTTAATGACATTTACCAAGTTTGGTGTCAATACACCAAATCATTGTGAAAATACAGCATCAAATTAATTTTTGCGTTCTCGCTGTCAAATTCGTTGACACGCTATACAAGAACGGATTGGCCAATAAAAAAAATCTTTTAATAACTTTTTGCCTGGAGTGTGAGTAGATGCTACATACCAAATTTTGTGCAAGTTGGACAAACGCTCTAGAAGGAGTTCGAAAAAGTTTTTCAGAAAATTCAAAATGGTGGAAAATTTATGATGGAAATGAAAAAAGAATTTTGTTTCTAGGACTTAAAAGTTATGAGCATAAACATGAGTTAATATTTGAACTGTTGGTGGCGCTAGAGGGTTTGACGTAGAGACTCCAAATTTGCTATGGTAACATTTTAGACTGTCCTCTATCTGTGTGCCAAATTTCATAACTTTTTACCATACGGTTCCGCCATAGACTCAAGAGTAGAAGAAGAATAATAAGAAAAGTAACGATTTCAATAGGGGTCTTCTAAAAATAGGTAACACTTTACAACAAGGTTTCATTTGATAACATTAGTTAACTACATTAGTTAACATGAAGTAAAAACTAAAATGCTTCTACAGCACTTATTAAGTTTATTTTCAACATTTAATAATACATTATTAAAATAAAAAGTTGTGTCTCCAAAAAAGCTAAAACTTAATCTGGCCTCATTAAAAATCTTCATAAGAATCAACAGAATAATAATAATAAAAAAAAAATCTAGAAAAGTTAAAAAAAAAATTAAATTTGGTTAAAAATCCCCCAAATTTGGCTAAGGAAAGTCAGTTTGAGCCTTCGATGTCTTATATATGGATCAATTATTTTAGTCTGGCATACATTACAGAGAAAAATAAACACCATTAGCTGAAATGTGATACTAAGTAACTTCCTGTTGTTACACTGATTTATCTTAGTTCATCAGGAAACAAAGTTGACAGACTGACACTTCTAAGAAAAACCAGTCAGTGATTTGATGGTTTGTGAGCTTCATGTGATCAGATGATGTGATTCCCACAGCAGCCATCAGGGGGCGTCAGCAGATCATGACCGAACACTGGATCAGGGGATCAGAGAGGATTGTGGGTCTGAGGTTAAATGTACGAACAGTAAATAAAAGGATCATCCTCCATCTGTGACAAAGGCTCTGTGGCTTTTGTGGATGGTGGGTTGGACTGAAGCCACTTCCTGTGGTTTCACTGCTGTTTTAATGTTAAACACCCTGTTCCGGCATGAAGTGCGTCTCACCTGGGTAGTGTTTAGGGGTTAACTCCAGTTTATGAGAGAGCTGCATGGATCCCGTAGAGCTGTCAATCATGTACACCAACACTGAACCGCTGCAACACACAATCGTTACAACTCAACACAAGAAACACGATTCACACACTTTTCCAGTGATTTGTGATGATTTTGCTCAAAAAAAAAAAAAAAAAAAAAAGAGCAATTTCTACCTGATTAAACATATCAAGGCTGAGAATAACTACAAAAATATTACTACAGATACAAAAGTTTGAGGTCAGTGAGATTTATTTTAAAGAAATTACACATTAAATGGATCAAAAGTGATAGTAAAGACATTTATAATGTTATAATGTTGATTCTATTTCAAATAAATGCTGTTCTTTTGAACTTTCTATTCATCAAAGAATCCTAAAAAATAAAAAATTCATCACATTTTCCACAAAAATATGAACTGTTTTCAACAGATAATAATCATAAATGTTTCTTGAGCATCAAATCATCATATCAGAATGATTTCTGAAGGATCATGTGACACTGAAGACTGGAGTAATGATGCCGAAAATTCAGCTTTGATCACAGGAATAAATGACCTTTTACTATATATTCACATAGAAAACATATTTTAAATTTTAATAATATTTCACTGTTTTTACTGTATTTTCGATCAAATGAAAGCAGCCTTGGTGACCAAATGAGGAAAACAAAACAAAAAAAAAAAACATTAAAAAAAAATTTCCTGATCCCAAACTTGTGAACACTTGTGTATTTTCATTTCTTTAGAAGACTGTATCTCACACAATCGCACACACTCTCACCTTGCGCAGCCGAAGGCCATGAGTCTGTATTTGTTGTTGACGGCGACACATGTGCCATCAGAGACGTCGGCGGCCCAAACCCCCTGCAGCTGCTGCAGAGAAACACACACACACAACATTAGTGCATGAACACAAACACATCAAGTCAAGTGTCTTTCTAAATTCAGAACACAATCTAAACATATGTTGCATTCTCAGACATGAGCGTAAACCACCTTCTGTGGTCAGTCAACTTCTGTCATGCTGGAGCAACATCTCAAAGAGAGCTCCAGTTAAAGTTAGATAAACTTGACATACAGTATCAGTTATAATAACTCATCTGGTTAAATTAACTCTGGTTAAAACTCTCTCTTACATCTGTGGCAAGTCTGTTTGCGATTGGCGTGATGAATCCGAGTCTCCCGTCATCAAACACGACAGCAAATCCATCCAGCGTAGCACAATATTCCATATCCCGAATGTAAACACCTTCCAGGTCCAAACACGGCCCTCCTAGAGCAAATAAGTCGAGCTTTATTTCTACAGAGCTTTATACAATACAGATCGATTCAAAGCAGCTTCACAATAATAAACAGGAAGATGTAAACTTCAAATTCAGCTGTAAAGAAGCTCTAAAAAGACAATAGTGTCATTATTCAGATCAAGTTTTGTCTGATTGTGTCAGGTCATGTTACTGACAGACACGTTACATCACGTCAGAGATAAACACACGGGAACAGACTGGAGTGGATCTGAACACATTTTCATTGTTCAGGATCATCACGGGTCATGTGTTTAACTGTGTCTGACCTCTGGACGACTGCAGGTCGAGGGAGAACGGGACAGTGCACAGGTTAACTGCTCTCCGGCCGTTACTGACGCTGTCCCAGTGCAGCATGTGCAGGTAACCGTCCGCCGTCGCCACTAACAGATCCTCCTGCAGAGTCTGCAGACTGACACACACACACACACACACACACTTCAGATCAATCTGGGTTTGGTTTGGTACGTGTTCGGTACAACATGAAATTGCTTATTTTTTCTTCTTTTTTTTTTATTAAACAGAGGTTTATTGAACAAATTGTGTCTCTTTAAATAAATTCAAGAAAATCCTCAAGAAAATGTTATCTCAGCTAATGCTGTAAACTATATACAGGAAGCCCTTTCTTGCACATTACTATAATATTAAAGGTTACAATTAACAACAGAGCCCAAACTATTAAATTCAGCTGCTATTTATTTTTAGATATAATAATCAACACAAATCAAATAATAAAACATGTCAATTTAAAACATTAACTTCTTCTAATCTAATCATAAAATTATTACTCCAATTTATTTTTGAAATATGATCGTTTACACAGTTACTGTCATAACCTGTTTTCATGACAAATTTATTTAAAGATATATCAAATAATTAAGACAGGTGAAGTAAATATAATGAATATATCAGCTCATATGGCGCATATATTTATTGAAATGCTCCCCTCTAGAGTTCATTTCTCTAGTGCAGTGGTTCCCAAACTTTTTAAGAGTGGAGTACCCCCTGAGGCATTCACCATCCTTCTGCGTACCCCCTCTCTTCCACTTAGACTGCACCTTTTTCATTAAAGGATAATATTTGCCCCCTAAAATCGACTTTCCAGTGCATTATTTATCTTTAGAAATACCTTTACAACATTAAGGTTTTAAATAAAAAAGCTCAATTGAGAAATATGCAATGATGATAAAAACGTGAAAAGTAACACTTTTAAATACTAAAACTACCAGTAGGTGGCGGTAAATCACTGTGTTAATGCGTGAATCATTGCGTCATTCATTCAGTAACGAAGCAAGTGGCTGTATTTAGTGGCTGTATTTATGAATGAATCATTGAATCAATGACTTTCACGAACGATTCGTTCAAAGCTGCAGATTCGTTCACGAAACACCGCTGTGTGTTGTAGTGGAACTAATATTTCGTTGCAAAATAGAGCAAATACTGACAATACTGTGATGAACATCACTTTTCTTTGTTGAACTGTTGTATAAAATCAATGTCACATTTGCAATCGTGTGGCTATTTGGATTTGCATTCTTGCTCGTATAATATTATCAACATTAAAAGAACTAGGTATGTTTTGTATCAAGAGTTGGAATCTTAAACTGATTTCTATGTTCCTTCTGTGCCAGGCTAATTGTTCTTCATGCTAGTAAGTGCTAAATCTACAGGTACATTGTCGAGAACGGCAGTAATGTAGCGCGATTTGCTAAGGCTGCAGGCTCTGCGCGCAACCTATATGCACGCTGTTATTGTGGAAATGGATGCAGTTTTGACCGCAAAAGATGTGGTATTTTGATTGGACGTCATGTATTTACGGCACTGTGCTTGTTAGAAATACATGCTCAGTTTTAATGTTAATTTAAGGTGGAGCAAAACTCAGCATTTTGTTCGCGTACCCCCCTCAGTCGTCTCACGTACCCCCAGGGGTACGTGTACCCCAGTTTGGGAACCACTGCTCTAGTGAACTAACATGCTGTGGACACTGAATGACTTGCCTGAGGTAAATGCAATGCTACGTGAGATATTATTCTCAAGCTGTTTTATTGATGTCTTTCCACAGTTGAAACACTGATTGAGAGATTACACATATATATATGTACAGTGCATTACAAACGGGATATATCGCCCTCCAAAGGGCACTTCGGAGTGAAAACAATCATGGCCGCCATATTAAAGGGTCGTTCCAAACCGAAGTGCTCAAAACTGGCCACTTCAAAGGGCCCTTCGGAATGACGGATTTCGAAGGGTACAATTGATGGACACTTCAGGCCCCCATAATTTTTTGCACAGGGAAGTTGTTTGACGTCACAGAATGGGTACAGGAGGCTCGGAGTTCGATTTTACCTATAAATGTATGTGTAGTATTTTTCTATACTGTAATATTTGTAAGAGTTAGATTTGGTATATTATTATGGTCAAAATGACATTGTACTTCAACAAAAATACTTTACAGCTCCCTTTATCAGTCCATTCAAATGTTTCAAATACATAGACACAATATACATTATATTTAACGTAAAAGACCTTCGAAGCTCTCACTCCAGAGGGTAAAGCCTCTGGATTAGGGCGTAGGGACGAGCCCTTCCGAATGGAACGCAGGGCTCGATTGTCTGTTCTTCTTCTGCTCTTTTTCCTGTTGTGGTGGTTGTTAAACAGCGTTGCATTACCATGCGCGCCCCCTTCTGGATTGGAGTGTGGATTGCCTATGACCAACTGTATTCATCGTCTGACTATATGCACCGAACTGAGACGGTTCGGGGACGAATGCATGTATTGTTACACCCCTAATATTTTTTTATTTTTTTATTTGTTTGTTTGTTTATTTGTTTATTTACTGATTGACTGATCATAAATGATGATAAATGAGTGACATTGATCAAATGAAACTGTACAGATGGTCAAATGTTATCCTTTCATTGAAGCTCAAGACACTCTCTGGATTATTCTGAGTGTGTGTGTGTGCGCAAGTGAGTGAGTGTGTTGTGTGTGTGTTTATGTACCAGCTAATAGGAGCCTCCAGGTCGACAGGTTTCTTCATCTCTAGAGTCAGAGCCGGAGCACACTGTTCCTCCTTATAGCCCGGAGTCACCTTAACACGAGCACTGCCCCTGACACACACACACAAACACACACGGGGAAGAATAACATAATCTGTTTAGTCTGTGATCATAATGCTTCATTACACACAACATTAAACACACACACACACACACACACACACACACAATCATTCCCAGCATTTTTATATTCCTTGATATTTACAGATGAAACCTGCAAACAACACAAGAACAACGACACACACACAGAGAGACAGAGAATGTGTCAGACATGTCCTGACTTGACCAACGCCATCCTTTGAAGATCTGACTGAGTGTTTTTGGGAATTTCAAAGAGTCTAATCGAGGTCAATGTGTGTGTCATCAAACTGCTGTGGGCTACAGGTGTGTGTGTGTGTGTGTGTGTGTGTGTGTGTGTGTGTGTGTGTGTGTGTGTGTGTGTGTGTATGCCTACTTTATTATTTTGGGGACAAATGTGTAACCAGAAGTGAGCTAAACCCGACAAAACCTCCTTTTAGAGACGTCCTAAATATTTAAATTATTTTAAAAAAATTTTTTAATATTTTGTTTGAATATATACAATTTAAAAAAAAAAAAAAAATTGCACAAATGCAGAAAGTTGACGCTGGGGCGTCTGGATCTGCTGAAGTACCAGCACATTACAGACCAACAGGGTCAAAGGTCGAGGGTCACTCACTTGGGATAGACAGGCTCGTACAGGTACTTCTCATCCAACCCTCCGATGATGTCGAACAAAAGGACGTAACCGTTCGCAGCCTAGAGAGAGAGAGAGAGAGAGAGAGAGAGAGAGAGAGAGAGAGAGAGAGAGAGAGAGAGAGAGAGAGAGAGAGAGAGAGAGAGAGAGAGAGAGAGAGACAGGTTATTGAAGGAGTCTGCAGTGGTGTAGAGTAACAAACACTGCAGGACACACTGATACACACACTCCGACACAAACAATAACAGAAGAACTGCACTTTCTACACTACACTTTCTGCTCTCGTCTTCTGATCAACTGATCTAGAGCAGCACTTCTCAGTCAGCAGGCCTCCAGATGAACTCAAATGATTTAAAACGAGATCAAACAAGCTTTGACACGAGCGAAAACAGCTAAAAATCATGTTTCTTATTTTTATTTAAGAACCAAGGTTCAGACTATCGTTTGACAGTAAATGTCATGAATTGGTCTCAGAGAAATGGCAAAAATGACAGAACGGGCAAAACACTTCAGAGGAATAGAATTGACGAGCCGTCACCATGACGACCAAATTCAAAAAAATGGAACAAAAAACTGTGAAACACTTATTATGAACGCTGACATTTGATAGAGCGACAGAAACAAAGATGACGCCTACAGCTCCAGATGGAAATCAAGAGCATTTAGTCAAACATTCAATAGAAGATGATGTACCATCTATTATCATCTCTCTCTCTGTCTACTATCTTAATACTTTTATTCAGAATGGATGCACTAAATTGATCAAAATTGACATTTATAAGATTCAGTTTCAAATAAATGCTGTTCTTTTGAACTTTCTATTCATCAAAGAATCCTGAAAAATAAAATGTATCACAGTTTCCACAAAAATATGACTGTTTTCAACATTGATAATAATCAGAAATGTTTCTTGAGCAGCAAATCATATTAGAATGATTTCTGAAGGATCATGTGACACTGATCAAAGCTGAATTTCCAGCATCATTACTCCAGTCTTCACAGGAATAAACTACATTGTACTATATATATTCACATAGAAAACAGCTGTTTTAAGATGTAATAATAATAATAATAATAATAATATATAATGTGTGTATGTATAGTGAGCTGGTCATTTTTGCAGTTATCTAAAGCACATGCATTACTGCAGTAGATTTATTTTTTGGGGAAAACTTGGTCATTCACTGAGGTCTAAATCAAGATCTCTTCTGGCAGGACAGATGATGGAAAAACTGGAAGGAGAATGTGGAAGCAGAAGCAGAGAGAGAGAGAGAGAGAGAGAAGAGAGCGAGCCGTGTTGAACTTCCTGTAGAGTTCAGCGTTCAGGACGGATTGTTTTGCTGCAGGACTGTGAGGTTTTCCACAGCTGGAGTGAGACGGCAGCCAAAACTCCCAGATCCCCTCAAACGCTCTTCAGATGAGCTCAGCTCTTTCTTTAGACGCACTGAGCGCCGCTTTACCTCTCAGACAAAAGAGGAAGTGATGCGTTCTTTAAATCATGTGGCAGATAAAAGTCAATCTCGGTTTCTACTTCTGTATTGTTTTGGCACGTCTGATGCATTTTGGTGAATCGTTTCGTTCAGTGGGTTCGTTCTGTGAAATGACTGAAAAACTGAAAATGCTTTGCAATGATGTACTCGAACAGATTCACTCAAAGCCATGATTACATCACAACATCATTGCCGCTTTATCTGAGCAGCGGGCCAGACGCTCGATGCGCTCCAACGCCCTCATGCACGACGCGTTTCATTCCTGACGCTTGTTCTGCAAACCCGTTCCACACACAAACGCTTCCAGAAAACACAAATCCTCCATCATGCATCACTGACGACCGCTTGATATTTCTCACGGCCGCCGGCGCGCTGACGGGGTACAAACCATCGAGAGAGCAGGGTCTGATTGGGTTACAGACACAATAACAAAAGATGTTCTGTGAGAAATTAATCGATGCATTCTGATGATACGTGTCTTTGAGTGACAGCTGACATCAGACACAGACTGGTGAGAGAGAATGCAGACTAGCTAATTCACTGTAACACTAGATAATGACAAAATATTAAAAAAAAAAGTTTTTTTAATTTTATTTGTATTTTAATTTAAATATTAAAATTTATTATAATATATACAAAAAGTTTATTTCAGCAAGTTGCCCTCATGACAAAATATAAAATGTATATTTTTTAAATTAATGTTAAATAAAAAAAAAAGACATTTAAATTTATTTAAAATTTCAGCTAGTTTCCCTGATGACAAAATATTAAAATATATATAATTAATTTATTTACATTTTATTTTTTATTTACATTTTATTATATATATATATATATATATATATATATATATATATATATATATATATATATATATATATTATTTCAGCTAGTTGCCCTGATGACAAAATACAAAAATGTATATTTTAAATTATTTTTTTAATTTAACAATTATTTTAAAATAAATTACATTTATTTTAATATATATAAAAAAAGTATTTTATTTCAGCTAGTTGCCCTGATGACAAAGCATAAATTATATTCACATTTCTCATTTTCAGTTCAGTTTAACTTTAAGGTCCAAAAAACTAAATCCTAAATCCTTAAAACTAAATAAATTAGAACTAATAAATAAAAATTTATAAAATACTATAGGCATTTAAAAATAAATAAATAAAATAATATAATAGATAAAAACATTACCTAAAATTAAAGTGAAAACAAAATAAAAATAAAATCTAATTCTAACAAAATCTCTACTAGCATGTCAGTGATACTAAAATAACACTGGTTGAAGCATTAGGCCTGTTGAGTAGTCGTGGATCACATGACTTCAGCTCAGTAACCTGAAACAGCCAATTACATGATGAGTGAAAAGGGGAAACTGGACCAACACATTTTCATTTTTACCACATATATTCATTTTCCTTAGTTGATTTGCTGTCAACTGTTCTGGACGACTAGTCAAGTAACCTTGAGTAGCAGCTGTGCAAGCTTTACAGAGAGATGACGAGAGAGAGAGGCGAGACTCCTGCATGTCTGAACCTGCGTGAGCCTGCTGAGAAACTGCTCTGAGATCAGACTGAACTTCAGATCCGATCATAAACCGAGTGCATCATAGACGTTTCTAAAGGAAGGCAGAGACATGCTTCCTTCTGAGGAATGGTAAAGCAGCACCACATAAAATCTTCATGAAGATAATCCCAGAATGCACTGCACACTGAAAACAAATTCAAGACAAACATCTGATACTATTTTAAAATATATTGCAGAATGCAAGAACACACAAACAGGGGAAAATATATGTGGAACATATGCTAGAAACAGCATGGATTTTTTTTTTTTCCTAATTTAAAATATATTTTATTTTAAATCTCAAAATATATTAGTGTATATTACAGTACACACACACACACACACGCACAGACACACACACACACACAGACACACACACACTCTCTCTCTAATCGCACAAGACGGATGTTTATTTCAACAAACTAACTAGACAACCTTTAATATGCAGGACAGTGAGGTAACCAGAGCCGGGTCTGAACATCTGTTATCATCTGAATCATTCATACGGGACGTCTGAAAACACACTCACGACCCATGAAACGTGATGAACTGACGTCTTTACACACTCAAAGATCCGAACAAGTCCCAGAAACTCAAACAAAGGCTCTTGGAATGTCACTCCTTCCTGTTATTGTTGGCTGCTGGGCGACGGAGGATTCGCACAGAAGTCAGAGTTCGAACGGAACACGGCTAAAGAAAACGCTCACGCAACGTCACCTTCACGCCAGGAGTAACGTGAAGCACGACGAGAGACGCGGGTGGTTGTTTTGCATCGCTTCAATTTACACTGAACATGATTTGAATTTTCATCAGTCGCAGAGAAAAGTTTGCATGCCTGAGTGAAGGTGCATCACAGTCGCTTTACATATCACTTCATTTCAAAGATAAACTTATCAACATCTGGACACATGAGCCGAAATCTTAAATAATTTCATTAAAAAAAACAAACAAAAAAACAAAACAAAAAAACATAAATAATAAAACAACAGTAAAACAAACAAACAAAAAAAAATAATTTTTTTAATCAAAAGAATAAATACAATTTAAATTCTAAAATCGAAAAATAAATAATAATAAAACAATAACTAATAAACAGTACAACAAAAAATAAAATAAATTGATAAACTAAAAATAAATTAAATTCTAAAATCTAAATAAAATAATAAATCATTAATAATAAATAATACAATATAGTAAATAGCAAAACAAAATAAAATAATGAATCAAATAAAAAATAAACTAAAAAATTCTAAAATCTAAGAATAAAAATTAATCATTAATAAAATAAATCATTATTATTAATAATACTACAATAACTAATACACAGTAAAACAAAAATAAAAAATAAATAAATAATCCAAAAATACATTTAATTCTACAATCTAAATAAAATAAATAATTAATAATAAAACAATAACTAATAAGTAGCAAAAAAATAAATAAATTAAAATAAATTCTAAAATCTAAATAAACAAAAATAAATAAAAATCTAAAAAAAAAAAAAAAACAAAGCAATAACTATAAAACAGTAAAAAATAAATAAATAAATAAGTAAACTAAGAAATTAATCAAATAAAAAAAGCTGTAAAAAAAAAAAAAAAAAAAAATTAAATTCTAAAACATAAAATAAATAAATAAATAAATAAGATACTAAAAATAAAATACCACCTATGGTAGGGGCCCTGTCACCATCATAAAAGGGTTCAGACTGAGATTTTGTGGGGGTGAACAGGCTTTAACTGTATCTACGCTGCCATGCTGAACTGTGTCTATACAGGCTCATTTGTGTGTCCTGAACTGTTTGTTTGCTGAAGGATGATTACAGGAGTGAACCGGACCAACAGAGGATTTGATCCGCTACATGCACACAGGATAATGGAGTGTTTCCAAGTGCCATAGGAATTCCGATTGCAGAAAATAAAGAGTCTTCAGTCATCTGTCATGGTAAGACAAATGCATTGACAAAAACACAAAAACAAAACAAACAAAAAAAAAAAACAGCATAAATTGTGAAATTTTGCACAGAGAAGCCACCCTCCCCATTTCCTTCAGATAAGATAAAAATGATGATAGTTGCTGTGTAACAGGCTCAGAATCGTGATGAAATCTGTTCTGGTTAACAGACCATCTTTAACTGTTTTCACTGAAGTAACATCAATGTATGCGTGACGATGAGAAGAAACGTCGTATCCTCATTCAGCCTGCAGGTGTAATTCATGCACAGTTATTCTGACATAAAAGGGGCTTTTGCACCAGAGGAATGTTTTCATAGTTCCTATAACTCATGGTGCAAGTACCTCTTTTTGTTGTGTTCGCACCGCAGGAACTGTGGCATGATTTTAGTTATAGGAACTCGTTTAGCTCCTACTTCAGTGTAGAGTCTGACCCGCACAATAGGAATTACCAGTGACGTATTAAGTGTATGTTGATTGTATGTTGATGTTGATGTTGAACGCATGCGAAACACCGACACCCGTCATTTTTAAAAAGCCGTCTAAACACAGTCCGTGCATTTCTCTCCGATACGGTAGGAAATGTAGAGGATTTAAGATGATTGACAGGCCAGTTAACGGTGACAGAATGCAACAGAGAGCAAAGACGCAATTGAATGAAGTGATAGTATGTCCCAAAGCTTGTCTACTTTTTTGCTACACACTCAAAAGTATGCACTTTTTGTTTACAAAAAGACTACATACTTTTAGGGTGTAGTATAAGTAGGCGAATTGGGACGCAGCAAGTGTATTTACTCCACGAACATAGAAAACCGCGACAGACGGACAGAACAAGCGAAACATGATTATGAATTTCCAGCGACACTGGACATCAACCACACCGTTAACGCTATAATACTTTTTTGTATATGGTTTACTTTCTTTGTGTAACAGTTCTGTCTAATAATGTATAAGATAGGACTGTTAAACAGATCATAAAGTAATGAAGACGGAGAACGGGAGCGCGGTGTGCTCAGGCTCTGGCTAACTCGTTCTCAGCACCGTCAAAATAAAAGTCCCGCACAAGAACCAGAGTGGCAGGACGTGAGTGACGGCTTACGTCACTTCAGAGTTCCTACCGCCGGTGCGAATGCAACCAGGAAAAAGGCCCTGGGGGAACATTTAATTCTCACGGGACTGCCCTGGTGGCTAGTTCCTATAAATTAGTTCCTATAACTTCCCGGCGTGAAAGCCCCTAAAGACACACGAGCGGAATCAGATGTTTGCAGTAATGTGC
This sequence comes from Ctenopharyngodon idella, assembly GCF_019924925.1. NCBI lineage: Eukaryota > Metazoa > Chordata > Actinopteri > Cypriniformes > Xenocyprididae > Ctenopharyngodon > Ctenopharyngodon idella. The sequence continues at coordinate 1,771,858 of NC_067240.1, read as the reverse complement.
TCTTGTCTGATTTTTATAGCACAGTACATCTAAAAGTGATCATTCTGCCATCAAAGCTATAATATTGGCTAAAATAAAGCTAAATATTGTGTAATCCTGCTGCAACGACAAAACTCTTTCACACTATATGGGTGAATTTCACACAAACATGTTATTTACTCAAAAAACATAAGTATAGAAGTAAAACACACTGAAATGTTTTGTTTAAATCTGCATAAAACTATCATATACGAATACTTTAATGAAATAAAACCACAGTGCTAAAATCTTGAATGGGGGTTACAAACTAAAGGGAGTTTTTAATAAACTAAAGCAACCACCACCGTGACTTTTAGGAAGGCACCAGGGTTCAGCGATCAGCACATTTACAGACAGGAAGATAAAAGCGTCAAAACACAGAGAAAACACTCAAGTCAGCGTTTCCCAGGCGTGTTGATGTGGTAAGAATAAACCTGCTCAGATTTCAGCAGCTCACCAGCACTAGATTTACATTCTTCTTCAAACCGCTGCGAGCTTATGACTTCCTTTTTGATCTTTCTGATGATGCATTTTGTGTTTCTGTCATGCAGACAAACTCCAACCTCACCAACGTGTCAAAAACAAACGCGTACATGAATACACAAACACAGACACGAAAGCTCAGCTAATGCATCACGAGTGCGGTTTAATCAGCTTGATACAAACATGTCAGACATGTTTCAGAATCACATGCATGTGCAGAGTGTTTCGGTCGCAGGTTATGTTCATGTACAGACACGCACATTCAGAGCCAGAAAACACCTTCTGGAGATAATCTGCAGCAAAAGGCTCGGAGAAAACAGTTTGATTTGAAGCATAAGAGCACCTCATTCCCCTGAAGGAACTCAACAAAAGCTCAGATCTAACCTGATGGGACGGAGCGTATCATCAATGTTCTGCACAGCAGCCAAAACAAAACTTATCAGATTCAATTCTGCTCTGAGAGTTGCGTGAAGTTATGGAGCTCGAAAGGAGCCCAAAATCAGCACGGATACAGATATACTAGAACTAGACAGAAGATGAACATGCTGCAGCCAGTGAGAAACCCAGCGATTATTTTCAGCTTCATCTCTGCAGGATTGTGGGAAATATTCATGAAGGTTTTATCACTTGCAGCCCACACAGGTCTGTTTCTGGGACGCTTTTCTGAGGCGAATGAAGTTCACTGAAGCTCCAGCCAATCACTGAACTCCTGGGAATGTTTTGGAAACAGTGATGCCAATAAGCGCCTGCCAATATTACCCATGATGCTCCATCGATTAGCCGCTGTGATGAACGCATGGACCGACGCTCACAGGCTGTGTGGAGGCGTGTAGTGTTTCGCAGAGTTTTGTTTCCAGACTAAACATCCAAAAGCGACCTGCTGTTATCTGCCTTTGCACTTTGAAAGTCTGCACTGGTTTCTCTGCTCAGAAAGACTTTCACGAGACACCACTGAAAGATTAAAGCACAATACTGTATCGTCTGGAGGGTTACACACTCAGATTCTGTGTCTGTGAAGCACCAGATCAGATCAGGGACACGGTTTTATGAGCACATCAAAGAAAGCATTTGTCCTATTTAATCTGCAACTTCACACTAACTGATTCAGATGGAAAGAGTCGTTCAGAAGAGCGTCATCCAGGTCACATTTCACCTACAAAACACAGAGCTGCACGATCGTTAAAAGACAAAATCGTTAAATGACAACAACTCTCGTGTCTATTAAACCTTTGTCAAGTACAATCACAGCGAACATTCAGATCTGCGTTCTGATCCAGAGATCCGTTGTCATGTATAGATATGAAACAGCTACACAAACAGTCTTTTCAACAACACAGTGTCATTATTAACGATTCATATGATCACAGAAGTACTGTCTGGGATAAAAGTTTATAGTTCAGATATAAACACTGATGTCTACGGTAGCAATCAAAATAATATAGTAAATTGACGCTCCAAATAAAGATTGTATCAGCTACACTGTTACACCAGTAGGTGGCGAAAAGTGACTTAAAATATGTATTTGTCATTGAATCATTCATTCAAGAGATTCGTTTAAAAACGCTGATTTATCCAGTAATGAAAGAAGTGAAGACTTTATGAGTGAGTCATTGAATCATTCACTCAAATCGACAAAAAAAAAAAAAAAAAAAATCTATTCAAATGAATTAGATATTTTTATAATATACTGCAGATATTAACATTATGTCAGAACCTCTAGTAAATTATGTCACTTTGTTTAGTTGTCTCTTCAGAATTGTGGGAGAATCGTGATCTCTATTTTAAACACAAAAATTGTGATTCGCACACACAATATATACTATATTTAATTTTACTTTGTACTTGGCCTACTGTTTGGGACCATATTTGACATTGTGACATTATTTTCATGACAATTAAACATTAATTATATAAAATTATTATATAAATTGATATAATAATAATAATAATAATAATAATGAAAAAACTCATTGCTGTAATAAGTGTAATGAAAATGTGTTATTTGATTTGATTTGATTATATGTGGGCATTTTTTGCAGTGAAGAGAATTTTGTATGAAAACGTGATTAAATGTCATAAAAACTGGAAATTAGCATTTCTTTATTCAATTTCTTCCTTTTATCATTTGATATTGGGTGAAATGTGATCTGGAACATGTTCTTGACAGGTTTCACAAGATGGCAAAACATCATTGCTCAGAATCATTCAGTAAACCGAGATATCCCATGATCCTCTGGGCTCTCAGTTGCAGTATAAACAGTAAAAGAGAGACACTGTCCTGAGAGAAATGAAGGGCTTCTCTCTGGACTCATCTGAAGCATTTATTCCCCTGAATAACAAAATCAGTGTTAAACCCATAAACAGCAAACACACTGAACACAAATCGCAGGTTTAAGATTAAAACGTACTGTAATTTTGAGCAGTGCACCGCTACTATTGTACAATATTAATGCACAATAAATATTGCAACTGTGATAGAAAGGGATGTGTGACATTTTGAAGCGAACTGAGATAAAATAACATATCCACGTCAATGTCATAATCTGTGACTCGTGTTGAACCTGCAGGATGGAGAGTCAAACACTGTCAATCAACTAGTTTAAACTGCATGAAGCCAATAATCGGCCGTTATCTATCATTTCCTGTGTCGGGTAGTGCTGATGACCCAAAACCATTGGTATCAAGACTAAACACTGCATGTTTATTCAGACACAGAAGAACGGCGCTGTGAAATGGAGCCTGAGGTTATACTGTAATTCTGCACCGCTGTGACGTCAGACAGTGGAAACACGGAGCTCTGGTGTCTGAACACGTGTGATGCTTCTGATGTGATCCGACAGAATCAGACCCATTTGATGAGGACACACGACGACAACAAAAACAATACAGATGGTTCTGGGGCACAGAGATGCATATGTCTCAGGACACAAACTAAAGAACACAGCATCTTTAAACGTGGTGCTCATGGCGCAAGATGCTGAAAAAACAGCGAAACAATAGACAAAAAACATCTATTGTACATGTGTGCACAAATTTAAAAACAAAGCAGACATAATTCAATAAACGGCTCCTTAAAGACCCAGTTTGAGAGAGGATGTGATGTATCAATGCAAGGAATATCTAACACAACCACTGTATTGTATTGCCATCAGAGGGAACGGCGTATGAATGTGACTGACAGACATGAACGCGCGTTTAGTCTTTTATGCAGCATGTAAAGAGACAAATGTCGAGCTGTCTCTCCTCATCTCGGTCTGTCTGTCTGTCTGCATTAATAGAGCAGAATGACAGCAATTATGCGGCTTAACAAAAGAGAAATGACAGTTTTTGTTCACTGTATGCCGTCCCTCCACAAGTGACGGACGCTCGACTGCACAAACTCACATTAACATTTAAACAATCGTCTCCTCTGTGAAGGACATGATGTGCGACCGGAATAATTATGCCGCCTAACTTTTGGATCAGCCTTCATCCATGATGCCTTAAAATACTGCCAATGTGGGCGGCTCGCTAGGGTTATTTGTGGTGAGATAAACAGTCCTCTACTTGATGCTCAATGTGGAGAACATACAGGGAACATTTGTGGTTGAAGAAACATGGTGACGTCAGCATCAATCAGTCAAACAATCTCCACATACAAAACTAGAGATGTGCAAAACTACAGATTTTGTAAATAAACTAGGTGGATTTTCTGAATGACTAGTTGGTTTAGGGTCACATCTAACACACAACTCAAAATTCTTTAAATCCACACAAAACATTGTTATTATGCAAAGTCTCAAAAACTCACTAAACAGCTAGTAAACAATCCCAATAAGTACTTAAACAGAACTACCTAGCAGTCTGAATGTGTCTAAGCTCTTGCTACATAACAGATGGTTCAGTACAGCTTCTGAATGGATGACAGGAGCCTCATCATAAAGCGCACTCACAAGAGAGAGACAGAAGTATTTTACTCACCGCCACTGCGATCATGGAGTCATCGGGCTTCCATTCCACCTGCTGATAGGAGCCGAACTGTGCGGCCGCTTTCCCAGACTCAATGTAACTGACGATCAACACGCTGGGCTACAGACAGACAGAAAGAGACAGACAGAATTAGACATGTAAATTCAAAACATTCATTTGAATCAATGTGGTGTCATTATGTAAGTCAATCATCACTAGTGTTGAGGTGCTGCTACTTTACTAAATGATCAGATGCACCGATTTCACCTGCCGGATCAGAAAACAGCTGGAAAAAAAATTACAGTTTTGCAAAACAATTGCAATATCTAAGCAACTGCATAACTACTTAAAACAAACATGTCTAACTAACATTTAGAGGAACTAACTAACAACTGTAGTAAACACACACATGCATTAAATAAATACATGTCTAAACTAGTTGGAATGTGACAGTAAAGATTAAAGGGGTGGTTGAATATGATTTCACTTTTTTAAAACTTTAGTTAGTGTGTAATGTCGCTGTTTGATCATAAATAACATTTGCAAAGTTACGACGCTCAAAGTTCAATGCAAAGGGAGATATTTTCTGTTACAGAAATCTCTGTTTAAGGACTACAACAAATGGCTGGTAGGGACTACAACAAGCTTCTTCCCGGGTTAGTGACATCACAAACCCAAAAATTTACATAAACCCCGCCCCCAAGAACACACAACAAAGGGGGTGAGGCCATGTTGGGCTGCTTTAGAGAAGAGGAAGAGTTGTTGTAGTAGAGTGTTGTTACCATGCCGCCATTTTACGAGGGTCAATTCAACGCTGGATTTGCACAAAAGATTAACATGACGGCACATGCTAGTCGATGAGTTGAATCAACTCATAAATTGTCAACTCCATCAGTGTCAACTCCGGTTTGAACAATGTAAGGCTGAACACCGTTACTGACAATCCTCATTTTGGCTGCGTGAGATTCTCCGGCTTTGTTGTTGTTGAGCAACCGAAGCATGAGCTTTTAAAGCTCCGCCCTCTTCTGGAAAGGGGGCTGGGAGCAGCAGCTCATTCGCAAGTTGTTTTATTGTTATGTTCACTGCATGTATTCGAAATGATGTCAAACTTTACAGATAATAAAGTTGAGAATAACAAATAATCTTCTTGTAATAAGACATGTATTCTGAATCATCTAATAGAGGAAAAATAAAAAAGTTTAATGTCATTCATTATGTGTTTGTGTCTTTATTCTCAACAGAAATGCACAAAATTATCCTAGTGAAATGAAGAGCAGCAGGGAAACACATCAGGAGAAATGAGAGATGGATGTGCGGATGAGAACAGCGCTTGGCCACAAAGAAAAACACCCAAAAATGGAAGCAAAGTGTTGGTTTCATTCAGCCAACAGGGAGCTCTAAACCTCAACACACACACATTCATGTGTGTAAAACTAACACTAAAGTCACAGAATCTGTTTTTACTTTTCGACGTGTGTGTGTGAAGGTCGTTCCTCATGCGTTTTGTTCAGGGGTCATGAAAGGTCAGACAGGCTTTAGATTCCACACGAGAGAAAGATTCACAGCAAGCGTCTGTGATTGACAGCTGTATTTACTATCAGACGCGAGCGGATCCAGGTTCAGACTTTATTTTGATAAAACACCTGTAGCCATAGCAACCCGGGATATTTACATTTTTAACTTGTTTTTTAACTCATGTTATCCAACGACTGACGTTACTCTGTAAAACTGCAGTTAAATGACACCAATAGTAGGTGCAAATGTTTCTTTAGCACATTTTTAGCCAAGCAAGCACTCAGTGGTGATACTTTTCATACAGCCTGACTAAATGGAGAAAGAAAAACAGCTCTGACAAAGAATGAAAGAGTGCTCTACATAATGGACAGCTATATGGTTGTTGTACTCTGAACATTCAGTTGAATGAACATTGAGTCGAAAATCGATTCCAATTCTGCAGTTGGAAACTCTTAGTTCACTTCAGAATTCAAATTTCATGATAATTTACTCACCCCCATGTCATCCATGATGTTTATATCAATCGAAAAGAAATGAAGGTTTTTGAGGAAAACATTCCAGGATTTTTCTCCATATAGTGGACTTGGGGTTCAACACGTTGAAGGTCCAAATGTCAGTTTCAGTGCAGCTTCAAAGAGCTCTACATGATCCCAGACGAGGAATAAGGGTCTTATCTAGAGAAACAATTGGCCATTTTCTAAAAAAAAATTAAATTATATTCTTTTTAACCACAAATGCTCATCTTGCACTGTAATCACGTTGCAAAGGTTACGCGTGACGTAGGCGGAAGTATTACGGTAGAGCGAAAAACTCCATCTCATTTTCTCCTTCAACTTCAAAATTGTCCGACATCGTTGTTTCACCTTTTCTGTAACGGCCGTTTGACTTAGTCTTTGCACATCCGCTTTGTAAACACTTGCTCTGTACTTTTGCCTAGATATTCAGATTTTGTATTCAGATAGTGTGTGAATACTGAATTGAGTTCTCTTTCACGTCCTCGTGCTTGAACGGACAAATACACACAAAACTACGTCAAAATATCCTCGTAAACAGTTATGTCTTAAATGAATGTAAACAGTTGAGAAAGAAAATGCATGTGTAACAGTATATTGGATCCGTACAGCTCTTAAAGTGACAGCAGCCTAATAAACCTGCAGCTGTCTGTGTTAATGTTAATCAAAGAACAAAAGACAAAGAAAAAATCACTCAATGATCTTGACTTAATAACTTCTGTAACTTTAATAAGGATTGATTTCAATTTCTGAACCTTTGTTCAGTTGTATTTGTGCTATTGCTAATTTGCTTATTTGTTTTTAATGTATTACTGGCTGTATACTTGCCTTTAATAATGTTTGAAATTTATATGAGTCTAGTTTATTAGTTAGTTGCTCTTTAGGCTGTTGATTTTTGTTCATGGTATTCAGCTGCAACTGAATGTTTTGCAAAAAGACACAGAATAAATATGTAAAATATTGGAATTGAAACTGGGAATCGGGGAAATTCAAATGATCCCCAACCCCAGCTGTGAGTCACTCCGTGTGAAGATCTGAATTCAACACACTTACACAAAGAACATGTTACTTCCTGTCCTATGAGACAATCAACATACATGTGAAAGAAGAGCAGCAGATCTCACTGAGCATGTGCAAATAAATCATGCTTGTTAAATCATGAAGAGAAAAGACATTTCAGTCTGCATCATATTTTCAACCTGATGCAATATTTGCAACATGCATTTTCTCTAAAGCTGCTTTGGAACGATTTGGAACGTGAAAAGCGCTGCAGAAATAAACATGAATTCAACCTCAATCACCACAGAAAACTCCTCCACTGTCCTCATGTAGCTCTGTTGTGAACTGTAACAAAGAAAAAAAGAGCAACACTATCGTGCTAATCATCATCATATTTCACATCTGTGCGTGTCTGTGTTTGACAAATGAACACAACACTAATAAATCACGTAGATTCAGTGTCACAGCACATTAAATATTTTATATATTTTTAAATTATTTATTTGACCCAATAAATCATCAGACGTGAAGACATGAGCGGAGCTCTAAAACTCTCTTAGTCATGGTAAAAATCACAGCTGATCATTGATTACTCAACATTGACGACAGCAACATGATTAAAGACATGTTTATACAAGATTCAACCCATGTGCCAACTCACAGTGTGTCTAAACTAGAACACATTCAACAATATCCAAAAGAGCAAATGATGAGCTGATCGAGGCCTTTACTGATTGGAACGAGACTCAGGAAGCCCATACATGTACATACCACTAAAGAACAGTCATAAGCTGCTTTTGTTCAGTAATGATGTTACATGAACCGAGGCTCAGATCTCTGAGTGCCGCCACACAATGAATTCAAAGCGTGTGCTGAAAAACCAGTTCATTTGATCACTAACCCTAATTGCCTGATAGTTTAGGTCAAAACTGCAAATGTGCAGACAACACCTGCAAAGATAATTATGACTGTTTGAGACAGACACTTTGTCTGTCATTGGTCAGTCAAACAGATAGCCAATCGTGTGAGTTTGGGGCGGGGCTGAGTCAGAAAATGACATGTCTGGCCGCTCAAACAGATCAACGTTGTGAAAGTGACTCTGAACCAGTGTTGCCAAGTCATTGGGCTACTTTAACAGTGTTGCTGCTGGTTGTTTTTCATGTCTGCGCGTTGAAACGACCCCAATAATGTGATATTTAGCCCCTGGAATGCGAATTTTACCAGGGGAACCCAGCCAAAAAATGCTTATTTCACCCCCCAGAGCACAATTTTTACCCGACTGAATGCAACTGGGCTAGTTTTGAGTAGCAATTGGGCGAGTTTTGTTGTGAAAACCTGGCAACCCTGCTCTGAACACCATAAACTTGAGCATCTGAACGTTTGTGATGGTTATTGTTCACTTACAGCCCAACTCTAGCCCTCATCTTACAGGTTCCTTCACAGAACAGATAATATATGATCTCACAGTGTTATACAACACACACAAACACAAACACTGATAATGCATTGCACCAGCACTTGTGTAATAAGTGCGAATCTGTGTGAATACATATCTGCTGCTGCTTTACATCTCAATGAGTTTAAATGAGTTATAAAGACTAGGGTTGGATTTAAAAAAAAAAAAAAAATTGATTTCTCGATTTTAATCGATTCTCATTTTTACGAACTGATATGATTCTTAAATCCCAAGAATCAGTTAGTCTAGTCTGTTTTCAGTTGATGAATGAACAGTGCATGTAACGCGCCTCCCATCCAATAAATCGCAATAATCTTTTTTGCTTTGTTACTTTTAATATGAAGCAAGGCCTCAGATTTCAAATGAGAATCAAAAAATAAGTACCATTTTGGCGCTCTTTAATGTGGCGTGACAGATCGCTGTAGCGCTTCAGTTAAAGAGAAGCAGGCAGCAGAGAGTGCATGAACATGCTCTCCTCCGCTTTAATACCAGTTACAGCGTGAAATAAACATGAATAAAAATCTAAACATATGTTAAAAGATACAGTACAACTTACACGAGAGATGATACGGATTTCGGTAATAGGCTCAATCAGTGTTTCAACCTCGGAAAGACGTCAATAAAACAGCTTGTAAACAATGTCACGTAACGTCACATTTACCTCAGAAAAACATATTCAGTGACCATAAACTCAGCTAGAAAAATTAACTCTAGAAAGTCAGCATTCTGATAAATATAGCTATGCACCGTTACATATTCATTATAATTTTTTAATGTTCTTCAATATTTAATGCATGTTTGAATAAATCAGTAAAAGCCACGATTTAAATGTTTATATAAAACAAATTGGAGTAGAAATATGATTATGTAATTCTAAACTTTAGTTATTATAAAAAACAGAGTGTAATTTAAGTGTGTGTATATAAATAAGTTAATTTTAACAATATTATAGTAATGTAGTACCAACTGACTCCCATGTATAGTTTACAGCATTAGTTGAGAGATTTTTTTTTCCTCTAGAAAATTTGCCACGTACTGTATCTGATATACTACATCCAAAATAATCGATATCGAATCGAAATCGTAATCAAAAGCATATGAATAGAAATTGAATCGAATTGAGAAAATTGTGTCAATACCCAGCCCTAATAAAGACGTGTAGAATGATCCCAAATGTCAATGTATGACAGTTTCCGAAAAATTTCTATGAATGATTTATAAAACTCCAGCTACTTCAGAAGAAGTATGTGACTGTGACGCTGCTCATTTGCGGATTGTCTTTTTTTCCACTTACTGAGAGATGAACAAATTAATACTAAATATTATAAATAAAAGTCAAATCTACTGAATTTCTTAAAGGGTTAGTTCACTCAAAAATGAAAATAATGCCATTTATTACTCACCCTCATGTCGTTCTACACCCGTAAGACCATCGTTTATCTTTCGAACACAAATTAAGATATTGTTGATGAAATCCGATGCCTCATTGAGGCCTCTATTGAGAGCAAAGCCATTCAAACTCCATAAGATCCATAAAGGTACTAAAAACATATTTGAAACAGTTCATGAGAGTTCAGTGGTTCTATCTTAATATTTTAAAGCGACAAGAATACTTTTTGTGCGCCAAAAAAACAAAATAACGACTTTTCAACTATCATCTAGTGATGGGCGATTTCAAAACATGAAGCTTCTGAGTTTTACGAATCTATTGTTTCGAATCAGTGATTCGGATCTCCTATCAAACAGCTAAACTGCTGAAATCACGTGACTTTGGCGCTCCGATCCACTGATTCGATTCGTAAAGCTCCGAAGCAGTGTTTTGAAATGGCCCATATAGATTTTTTTTTTTTAAAGTCTTTTTTTTGTTTTTTTTTAAGGGCACAAAAAATATTATCGTCGCTTTATAATATTAAGATAGAACCACTGAACTCACATGAATTGTTTCAAATATGTTTTTAGTACCTTTATGGATCTTGAGAGTTTGAATGGCTTTGCTCTCAATAAAGGCCTCACTGAGCCATCGGATTTCATCAAAAATATCCTAATGTGTGTTCGGAAGATAAGCGAAGGACTTACGGGTGTAGAACGACATGAGGGTGAGTAATAAATGACATTATTTTCATTTTTGGGTGAACTAACCCTTTAAAGGGACAGTTCACCCAAAAAATGTTACTTCGCTCATGTTGTTTCAAACCTGTATGACTTGGTTTCTTTTTGCTGTGGAACATCAAAAAAATATATATTTTTGAGAAATTAATTAAAATTAAAAAAGTTATTGCGGTTCAAAGTTGTTTGGTTCCCAATGTTCTTCAAACGTTTTATGTTCAACAGCAGAAAGAAAGAAAGGCATACATAGTAAATGGTGACAGAAAGGTGATTTTTGGGTGAACAATCCTTTTAATTCATGTTGCAGGTGTTGTTGTTAGTGACAGGAAATACAGCAGCAGATCAGAAACACTTCAGTGTTAAAGACGCTGTGAGACGAGACGGCAGCGTGTGTGCAAACGTGTTGAGGCCGATTGCTTTGATATGCATGACCTCAGCACTACTTACGACGAGTGTATGTGTGTGTGTGTGTGTGAGTGAAGGTGGAGTCACACAGCTGGAGAGGAAGTTTGTGTTTTACACACACACACACACACACACACACACACACACACACACACACACACACACACACACACACACACACTCCAGACACATTCCGTTCTTTGCCGGGATCGTCTGAGAAACTCTACACACTCAGTACAGAACAACGAGGTATTAAATGGCAGGAAGTGCATGGGGGGGGGGCAGATCACCTGGAAGTATTTTCCCAGGGTTATCAGTCAAAATGTATCCATCTATGATTTTAGTCTGCACAGTCTGTACTATAGTAATACTGACTTACACAGGAACTGAACACAGAACAATGAGCATTGTACGGAAACATGACAGACTGAAAGATAAAAACAAAAACACGCTCGACAAATACACAAAAAGCTAAAAGAGCTTGTGTGATACAGTCAGTTTGATAGAACTATATTCACTATACAACACAAAATAGAGCGTCTTTCTACATTATAAGTAGCAGAACACAAAATTATATTCCATAAAATATACATAATAAGGTTTATATTTAGGAAGTGTCAATCAAAAGCAGATCTGGTCAGAGGCCAAACTCTCCGATTTCTCTGGGTATAAAAATAACATGTCTGTCTGTCTCCTGAACACTGATGCACTCGCGACCTGTGAACACTCAAATAAACCTTTAGGACAGTGTTTCTAGACAGACAGTCTGGGCTCTGCAGGACAACACACAGGTGAGAGTCTCTGACATCAAACATCCCCTCACACTCTAAAAAAATAATGTGCTGGCTCAAAAAAAAAAAAAAAAAATAACGCAACAGTTTGCATCAATTTTTTTGAGTTATGACAACTTTGAGTGAATTTATGTTCAACCAACATGCTACATTGAGTTAGAGGAACTTAATAATTTGTAGCATAAACATTTAAGTTGATTACTCAAAAAAAATTAAGAGTTGTAGCCCTGGAACCAGTTCATCTTTTCTATTTCAGTTCAAATCAACAGCTATCATAGCACATGCTAACATAACTTGTTTAATATGTATATTTAATGAACAAGTAAGATATTACTTGTCACTGGCATTAGCGCAGTCATTGTTTATAGTCAATAGTGTTCACCTTCATGTATCTACTCTTCAGCACAATGATAACACGTCAACATTACAAAAACTCTTTTAAATGTCAAACATAACAGCATTAAACACTAACAGGTCTTTTCCTTCACTTAAAAACACATGAATTAACACTTAATTTCAACATTTATTCTCCTTATCCAGTCCTATGCAAATCATGCTAAGAACTAGAAATCCACTGCCTAATTTCCAAGGTTATCAAGACAATTTTATTAAGTTACTACAACCTAATTTAAAAAAAAAAAATAGCCAATTAACGCAGAAATTTGAGTTTAAATTACAGACAATATTAAGTTGATGTAACGATTGTCAAGAGAACTTAAAATAATGTTTGCAATTTAAAAGGTTTAATTAAAACAATAAATTAGATTTTTTAACTTGCAAGCATGTATTTATTTAAGTTGTGGTAACAGGTCCCCCGAATTACTTTGAGTGAACACATGTCAGAGCCGAGCGTAAACAAACGTTCAACAAAACGCCTTAAAGGATTAGTTCACTTTGACATGAAAATTAGCCCAAGCTTTACTCACCCTCAAGCCATCCTAGGTGTATATGACTTTCTTCTTTCTGATGAACACAATCAGAGTTATATTAATAAATATCCTGATGCATCCAAGCTTTATAATGGCAGTGAACGGGATCAACAAGTATGAGCTGAAGAAAGGGTCTCCATCCACATCCATCCATCATAAACTCCACATGGCTCCGGGGGGTTAATAAAGGCCTTCTGAAGCGAAGCGATGCGTTTGTGTAAGAAAAATACCCATATTTAACAACTGACGTCATTCGGAAGGCGTAGGACGTAGCGTAAAGGCCCCAATATACTTCAAACAAAATCGAAGAACAAACTGATGTGACGTCATTTCGAACAAAATCAGGCCGAAACAAAGTTCATATGGAGTTTGTTTTGGAAGTTCGAAACAACTTGCCAAAGCAAACTGTGGTAGATTTTCCAAGACGAACCTGACTTAAGTTTACCTGTTCCTGGGGCGTCTCCTAATCGACACTCAATAAATTTCCTGATCTTTCGGAGCATCTCCAAATCGACACTCAATAATATATGATCTTTCGGAGCATCTCCTAATCGACACTCAATAATATCTCGGTCAACGTCTTGACCCTCAAAAACCTAGTGTTCCCTAACCTGACTTGCTGCGCAGCAATAACCAGAGACTCCAGTTTTTGTCCTTCAAAGCTTTAATCACGGCCAGGAGAGTTCCCATCAATTCCAGAGAATCTCTCTCCGAACAAAGGAATACAGCAGGTTTTATAGGATTTCAGGTACATCTCACATGTCAGAATAGCAAGATCTATTACTCATTATTATCAGTCTTAATATGACTGGTTCAGATTTAAGAAAACATCTCAGTTCCTCTGCCCCGCTTACTGGCGGAGTAAATTTAGATTAGAACAACTGAATCACAAGATCATCAAAAAATATCACTGGGTTAATAGTTCAGATTACTCAATAGGTTAAAACAATTTTTCAAAGACTATTTTTTATCCTTAGAAGGATGCTGTCTAGCCAGCACAGCAGAATTTTTCCACTTGTTACAGCACTCCTAGTGACTATTTCTCTATTTCAAAGTTAGCTTATTAGGCCTGTAGAAGAAAAGAAATGTTAGTTCATTATTAATTAGTTCAAAGTTTCCATCACAGAACTTTCTGGAAAAGTTTGCTTCGGCTGGTAAACACCTTTGGTCCGTGGCCGTTACGTAAGGTAGGTGCGCGCTGAGGCTCCGCCTTCTTTTCCAGTTCATTTCTCCTCTCGAGTCCGTAGATGACAAACATTTCCACATTGCCATGACCAGATGCTTTTCTTTTGCTTTATTAAAAAAATCCTTGCTAGTTTCTCTATTTTGTTGTGTTTATTTTGTTACGGAGAGGAAAACGCGCAACATTTTTACATATTCATCTAACCGTCGCTCTCAGCAGTGTGGGCGGCGTCAGATGTTCGACTACAGTATGTCACTGCTCACATATTTCGAACTTCGTTTTATCCCTAATCGAAGAACGAAAAAGAACTTTGCTTGAAGTATATCGAGGCCTTAAGCGTTTTGAACTGCAAGAGTTTTACATTTTCTTCGTAACCTGAATATGGAAAGCGGTCTGGCGGAAGCTAGATATTTTACTTTATAACTTGTTAAATATGGATATTTTTCTTACACAAACAGGCATCCCTTCACTTCAGAAGGCCTTTATTAACCATCGGAGCCGTGTGGAGTACGTTTTGCTTTGGATGGATGCACTTTCTTCAGCTCATACTCGTTGATCACTGCCGTTTTAAAACTCAGATGCGTCAGGATATTTATTAAAATAAGTCAGATTGTGTTGATCAGAAAGACAAAAGTCATATACACCTTGGATGGCTTGAGGGTGAGTAAAGCTTGGTGTAATTTTCATTTCAAAGTGAACTAATCCTTTAATCTGAAACTGAAAACTGAAACGAGATATTGTGAACTCTGGGGGAATTTCTGCACTTTAACCATTGATCAACAACACTCAAACCTTCTGAGGTCTGATGTGAAAATCACATACACTCAAAAAAACAAATCCTGCCATAATGTATTATTATTTGCATCTATTTGATTTTATTCAAATACTCACAATGAATTTGTCCAAACTTCTTTAAATCACAATAATTTGTGAAAACATTACATTTAATCAGTTAAAAAAAAAAAAAAAAAAAAAAAAAAAAAGTATGAACATGGTTTAAATGTGACTAGCTGTTTAACAAGAAAGATTCAGTTAGTTAAAATGTATGAGATTGGTTTAATAAATCAGTTGGATGATAAATATATAAACCTGTTTATTGTGTATTATTACTATTACATAAATCTAGCACAAACATTTACATTACCAGCACTTTAAGTACTAAATAAACAACTAACATAACCCTACTAGACTCTCTAATACTCCAGATTGACTTGATAAACGTTACTCATTAATAAACCCTTCTCAGGTTCAAACCTTCAGGTCATCAGTCCTGAACCTTAACCACTAAGCCACATCATCCATTATGTATACATGAACTCAAAGCTCTGATCATGTGGTTGTTTGTCAGTTCATTTTAATGCTCATGTGGCTCAAACCTACAAGTATCAGCACAGAACCTAATAACCACAGCACCTAATATTAGACCATTAATGCTGATACTGAGACTGTAATTGGGTAATATTTTTGACCTTGAGGAACCAGACGATGTTCATTGGTGACAGGAATTAATGCATTACGGACTAAAACTCACAACCTTTGCGTAACCAGCCGAGATTGTTTACCACTATGCCACACCACCCAGAACTACTCAGAGCCCTGATCTATGGACAGTGTTTATGTTTTTACCCTGCTGAAACTGATTCACATGAACCACCCCTTTGGGATTTGAACCTATACACACTGAGTGAACAGACCTGATGCTTTAACCACTAACCCACAGCTCTCCACATGTGAGCAATTAAACACAATAAACCATCTGAAAGAGATGCTCATGATTCCTCAATGAGTTTGAACCTACAACCATTGGGTCACAGTCTACATTAGATTAACCAGGTACTGAAAAGTTGACAGTTCTTAAGTCTTTAACCACTAAACCACTGGATAACTCTACTAAACCCAGTAGGATTAACTGGATCACTGAAATACCATCCAGCATTTAAACCCTTAACCTACTGGTATAAAATCTATTTAAATTCTATTACTCTACTAAACCCGATTCCTATGAATAATCCATGTGATTGTGAAGCTGAACCTTTGGGTCTCCAGTCCTGATCCTTTACCACTAAGCCACATCACACATAATTTTAGTACCTTAACAAGTTGGATGTTCATTTGGTTTAAACCAAAAACCTTTAGGTTAGCAGCTCTGATCTTTAACCACTAAGCCACCTTTAAAGATGGCCTGATCTGGGGGAGTTTTGACATTTACGGGATTCAAACCTACAACCTTCAACATTTAATGCCTCAAACCACTGGTTGTGTATGAGTTCGTGGTGTTTCTTACCCTGCTGAACCAGATGCTGATCTGGGTCTCGGACAGCACGGCCAGGTAGAACCGTTGCGCGCTGGGCTCGATCAGAAAGGGCCGTTCGCCGCTCCGGAGCGGGCAGAGGAGCCTCCGCGGCCAGCCGCTCAGAAAATACATCACGATCCGGTTCTGACCCAAATCACTGCGACACCGGGACGGACAGACTTCCTCCAGCGGCCTCCATGCACCAGAACCAAACTACACT